>NW_008682059.1:7564-67304 GCF_000695815.1 Acanthisitta chloris
TAAAGTCCTCCAAATCCCAATATGTTTAATAAAAAGCACTACATGACTTTTTTTGCAGTGAACTGGAGTTTGCATCTTTCAGTAAGTAGCACACCATATCCAGAGTGACCGGCACTATGTCCAGGAAAAGAAAAATTATGATAGAGATCAACTAGATGAGAATGACTCACAGACTAACCTTTTATACTTTTGTCTTGCTCTGTAATACACTATTTGTCCTTCTACAGAAGCTTTGACATCTCTACGTACAGGCTTCTGTATGTATGAGGATTTTAAATCAGTGACAGTTTCCCTCTTGATAATCTCATTTGTATTTCAAAACACCTAAGACCTGCTAATCTGCAAGACTGTGTGGTGAAAAGCGAAGAAGTCCTTTCTCTGCTCTAGAGAGGAAGAATAACTGCAGTAAAGAAGGTTTAATGTCAAATGTGCTAAATATTTAATATTGCGCCCATCCAAAAGCCTAAATACACATAAACACCTCAGTAAATCTGAACCTGCCAATGGTCTGAGGAGAAATGTGGGCCTAAATTAGGAATTCTGTTCTTTTACCTGAAGGATGATCTCTTTAGTCAAAGTGGAGTCCACATAGCCACACATTAATTACAAACTTTAGAGAAGCGTCTCTTTAGTAAAAGTGGAGTCCACATAGCTACACATTAATTACAAACTTTAGAGAAGCAAAATTACTGACTAGAACATAACGCTGCTCTGTCATTACTGGCATTTCCGTTAATGCTGAGCATGAGGCAAACTAAAGATGAAAGATTGGCATCTAAATTATGACTAGGAACTGAATGATAGCACATACATACTGACTACCTCTTTCCATCCAGCATTTCCCTTCTCTCCAAGACTTAAACAAAAGCCATTGTGTGATACTTACGTTGTAGAAGATTTAGAAATGTCCGGCTAAACCTCTGAGCATATACCATCTCTGCTGCTGAAACCCTGCCCAATGTCAGTAAGTGCTGGTCTGTGGGGGAGCTTGACAGCTCCATCAGCTCATTGCCACTCACATCACTGCCAAGGGCAAGAACGAACAAGGTGAATCCCTGGCACTTGGCTCCGAGTGAAATCTCTCTCAGCCTCTCTCTGTCCCACGTGCTTGTCTTGCTTCCAACTATTGAAAATATGACCCTGTGTTTTCTTTGTCTGGGAGCTTTAAAGAATACGTTTTCAACTGTCCACTGTAGAGCAGAAGCAATGGCTGATGGCCCTTCCAGTTGTTGAACAGACTCTTGGATGTGTTTCTTCATCAATTCTTTATTGCTGTATGTGACTAGATCAAACTCCAAGGCCACAGGGGTCTGGTTTCTGTCAGGCAGGAAGCCCCTGGGAGCCTGCTGCACCAGTGCCACTCTGATGCCTCCATATGATTCATTTGGCTGTGAGGAAACGACAAACTGATCTACCATGTTGCTTACAAAGTCTTTGGCTCTCTGAAACTCTTCACTGCTGATGCTGCGAGAGCTGTCCATGATGTAAGTGATATCCATATCCATCTGAACAGTGGGAGAAAAGGGCACCTCACAGTTGGTCCTTGGTTTGCATTTATCTAGAGAGGAAGAGCCAATAGGCAGCAAAATATTTAGTAAGAAAATTTACACAGTCCTATACATCTATTTTATTTTTCTTAAATATTCATTTTAAAAAAAATCAGCTTGGGAACTGGAAACCTTGTTGTTCTAGTAAGGAGCAACAGACAAAACTAGCTGGAGATGGTTTTGAGATACCATGGGAAATTTTTCAGACTCGAGAGCAAAAACTATTCATCAGGTAAAACTTCATAGATAAGAGTTCCCTTGAGAAAGTTTCTTGTGTTGAAATCTAAACATTGTAAAGGACACAGAAACAAACTCTATTTTTCATCTCAGATGATTGTTCAATACTGAAATACTATGATTTCAGAGCTTCTCCCCTCCTCACAGTGAGGGGAGAATTTACAGAATTTCCCTGAATTTACAGCAAGTGAGCCTGTTTTCCCAGAATCATAATGCTATTTTAAGTGCATTTCTGTTAAACAGCAAATGCTAAACACAATAGTTCATTTCACATGGCTGTGACAGCAACAAATTAAACATTTTTTGTGGGTTTGAGATTCTAATTTTTACCATCCACTGAAGGGGAAATTAAAATTTCAACTCTCCAGCAGTGGTAATTTGTAACTAAGGAATGATCTGTCACAGAGGGCAACCTGTTGCAGAAGGGGTTAAACTGGCTGGAAGCAGGAACACCAGAAACAGAGCAACTCCCTGTAAGGGAGTGAAATTTCTCTTAGTGCTGACAAAAACCAGCTACCACGTTGTCTTGTAGCCATCCAGGAATGGGAGCACTCAGGGCCACCTATGGACAGCAGAGCTGGGCTGAGTTGTTCCATACAACCCCTCATGGGATTGGTGCTGGTGCAAGCATGTGTAAGCAATAAGCTCTTAATGTGTTTACAAATGTCTTGAAGAGCCATTTATGACATTAGGATCCTGCCCAATGCATTATTCATATTTTTCTTTTATATTTAAGCACAAACATGTTTAAGGTGTACCCTAAAAATTCACCAACACCACACTGCAAAACAAAAGCTATAGAATTTGTTATTGGAAAGGTAAATAGACCAATTCAACAGGTGGAATTTTAAAATGTCTTACCAAAGCAAAGTGTACAATATGTGATGTCCTCCAAACTTTCATCCTGTTGTCTTTCCCAAATAAATAATTGAAAACTTCTAGTGTCATCAATCTATGTTTTAAAGCAGACACAAAGGTAACATTAAAAAAGACAAGTAAAGCACAGGTAAAAGATATGACTTTTTTTTTTCCAGTGGAGGACTATGACTTTTTTTGTTGTTGTTTTCTTAATAGGGTGCTATTTTTCTACAGAGAAAAGGGCAGGATCTCCTATCTCAGGTCTTTCTTGGACAAAGAGTGAAGATGTCTTCTTGGGACAGAGAATTCTAGCATTAGATAGTTCCAGCATGAGAACAACCTATGTGTTGCTTGTGATCAGCTGAAGAAAGACAATTGTCACCAGTAGAAGATTTGACCACAGAAATGCTTGAGGAACTCTGAAGAAGCTCCAACAACATCCTACAATTTCACTGACCACCTAGCCCCACACAAATGGGATTCAAGGGAAAAGCATTTCCTTGTGGACTAAGATAAATAAAAGTGGCTGCAAAATATCATAGTATTGCAGGAAACAAACAATATCTAGATAGGCTATAATGGTGAATAAAGAAATAATTGCTCCTCTGCACTAAACTTCAGCTTTGTGTGTTACATGCAACACAATTAAATTCTGGTTAATGTCTGTAAAGGACGTTAATGATAGAACTCTACAAACTAATTAGAATTAGTAAAGACTGTTTAAGTGATCTCTAAACTGAAGCTCCTAAAGCAAAATAACCAAAGCCAGTAAGTATCTGTGGCTACAAACTGGTAGGATTATAAAGATTAAACCACCTCTCAACTGAAAGGGCAGAAGTCCATCTGAAAGAAACAGGGAAGTTATATCTGCCTGGAGCATGGTGGTGAGGTTGGTTGCCTTCCCACCATGGTAAACATAAAGGAGAGTGGGGCAGTGGTTCTTTTTGCCTTTCCCCCCACTAAGCTTCTCTTTTAAACATTTCTACTCTGAAAACTGATTTATGGAAAGTCAGCACCTTTGTAAATACCAGCTGTGATCACACGCATTTAGAGTCATAATCTGCTTATACTAAGTAAAAAAAATACTGATGTTTGCACCTGTTTATCCTGTGGAGCAACCCAGTCAATAAACTATAAGCTTCCTTCTCATACACCAGCAGCATTTTTTCATTCTGCTATATTAACATTCAGCCAGAAAAGTACAGGAATTGGCTTACAGATATGAGGTTGCATGAGAATAAATATAATATGAAGATTTAAGGGCTGACTCAGATGCTTCTAGATCAGAATTTAAACTCCAAGTTTTGCACTTTTTCTCATGTATAAGTGAACATGTTTCCTTCTAAAAGGACAATTTTGAAGAAACAGCAGCTGGAAAGAAATTTATTTTGAAAAAGTTAAGTCTGAGAACATATGATACCAAAACAAATTAAAAAGATGGAAAACATAAAATCTGTATTATGAAATCTTAAATAAACTTAGAATTGTTTTCCTTTCATACCTTGTATAATGGATTGTTTATTTTTGTTCACTATCTTTCATATCAAGTCATATCTCTAAACAAATGTTGATAATTATCCTGTACTAATGGCAATACAGTGATACCAGGAAAACCTGAATCAAAAGGGGCTTTGCTTAGATAATTTTCTTTTGAAAAGAAAACTAGTGCACTTGCAGACTTCTACTACTACTTTTTCTAGAAGCTAGGGCCACAGCTTGTTAGTTAAATGGTTAGTACATGTCACAGCTTCAGAAGAGTAATGGCATAGGTAACTAAGAGAAATTAACACAATGTTAGGGCAATTCTGTTATTTGACCTAAAAGCACAAATGATTAATAGTTCATGTGCAGAAAGAGGTCAGATGCTCATCATTATGGTCACTGTTTCTTTGTTAAAACAGTAGCCATTAATATACCTCTACCTAATAAGGGATTGGACAGTTTCCATTGAACTTATTGGCTTGAGAGCAGACTTCACTCAAATACTAGCAGGCACTAAGCAAATGGGTGTCTTAGTCTATCTACTTACTGAGAAGGCACGTCTGACATTTGGCACTTCACTGAAGGCAATAACCACTGGAGTGATATCTAAGGCACTCAACTCAAGCACAGCTGTGCTGATGGCAACATCATCCTGTGATGGACCATTGGCAAAAAATACGGCAACTTTTCTTGTGAGGAGGCCCTGACGAACACGTTTGAAGACATTTCGTGCAACAAATCTCATGGCTGCCCCAATATGGCGTTTTCCAGAGGATCTCTCTAGTGGTATGCTCTGGACTGCTTGTAGCAGCAAGTTGCTTTTTCGGAATTCTGAGAATCGGATGAGATAACGCATGTTGGTATTGAAAGAAACAACAGAGACGCGAGCGCCTGTTGGGCAATTGCTTTCACTGATCTTAATGGTCTTCAGCAATGACAGAACAATGTTCCTCATCCTTTCAAATGCAGCTGGTGTAACGTCATCAGACATATCGAAGGCAAACACCACTTCAGTTGGATAAGCTGGACACGTGTCTGTATATTGAAACAGAACATTTGTGTGAGAACCTGTCCACTACTCAAACATTCTTAGCTTTTTCTTCAAGTCTATAAAAGCATGGATATGCAGAGGCCAGATGAGCTTACCTGATGAGCAAGCTGGAATGAAGAGAGGGAGAAAAAATAAATTATTTTGGACTCATATTCATTAATATAAAGACATATTCAGTTGCTTTCACTAAAGAGCCAGATTCAAAGGTCAGACAACTGACAGAATCTGTCAGTGCAAGACAACACTCCTCTTCCACAATCAAATACTCAAAATACTGCAATTTTACCAGATAAGAATTAAAATAATTGTTCTGGGTACTGCTGAGCACACATCTGAGAGAGGATGAACATAATTAATCTGGAGGACAGCTGATATACAAATACTGTCTTCTCTCAGAGAACTCCCCAGACAGTGTTGGCATAGCACCAAAGAATTTATTTAATCTTTAATGAGTAAGAGAGGTATTTGTTACAGTTTTTGTAATTAACAGATAGAAAAAATGAGCAAAAAGCCTAAGTCTGCCTCATACACCTGTTGAAAAAACCCTCACCATTAGCAACTACAAGTCAAACTAAACGCAGGCACAAACAAGCAATTTAGAGGGTTTCCAATAGAGGCTCTTCCATTTAAGAAAAGTGACTAGATGGAATCAGAGGTAAAAGAAGATGCTCCCTACTTACGGCAGTTTTTTCGTGTAAAATTCACTAGTTCACAAGGCTGCAGGGTCAAAACAAAAAAGGAATTAGTGGCAAATCCCAGACCATCCCAGACTGGGAATCTCACTATTGGTTTGAGCTGAAGGTCATATCCCAGCTCCTGAACTAACTTTCATTACAGTAGATGCAAAATCACACATCCCAGTTCCTCTGTATTTCTAATAGTACAGGGGCTTTCCTGTCCCTGCAGAAACTAGGCAGCTTTTTTAGACCTGCTGTGCTGACATTTAACCATGTTCTGGAGTATTAAGCAGCCATTTATCCATTCATTATTTTGTGCAATAATCTGATCAATGATGTCACCAGGCAAAGGCAATTCTATAAAAGAATGGGTATTTCAGTAGCAATTCACATAGGAAGAGAGAGGTCCATGGAGGAGGAGAGGGCCTTCTCTGGACACAAAACACACCTGCAATAGCATTGCCTGCAGGTAGTCAACCATGCAAGGGTTAGATGGAGCCTTTACTCAGAAGTGTTCAATTTACATGGGATTAGGATTCTGAAGAAATCCTGCACTTCTGTTCCCAGTGAAAACAGCTGTTGCTGCAGGAAAGCCTCCCTTTCCAAGAGGGTGAAAAGTAATCCTAAACAGTTGGTATGTAAACTGATGAGAGTAAAGAAATAAATAAAGAAATATTAATGGTCCAACAATTTGTAAAATTTTGGACATGGCGTTAATCCATATGCATAATTGTTTCTCTTTCCTTGATAATTTGCAGAACAGAAGAACACATTACACTCTGACAAATACGTGAGATAGTGTTTTATAACAACTAATTGTTGTCGTTGCTGTTAGTGCTTACAAATGGAAGACTAAAACTGCTAATTCCATGCAGTATACAGTTATCTCTAAGGTGATTACTTACTTCCATTAAAATGGTGCCCATTGGTCCCTTGGCACCCTGAAACAAATTAAACACAAGTCCAAAAAATCAGATCTTGATCATGTATTTCCATCTATTACTCCATAGCCCAAAGAAGATGCAGGCACACAGTGTTTCCCAACAGCCATTTGTGAATGTGAAATATGAGAAGACATCAGTTCCCAGCATGTTCCCCCTGTGGACCTGTTCCAGAGTTGCAGACTACTTCTCAGACTTATTTCTCAGTCCATTTTCCTTAATAGTTTTAAAATGTTCAATACTTGTTGCCCTTGAGGACCAGTATAATTCAGAAGAAATTCTGCCCTGAAATGTACTGCTGCAGTTCCATTTCCAACAGCAGGTGCTCCTGTGCACACACATCCACAGGCAAGACATAACTCCATGCAACTGCCAATTAAACATAGTTTACCACATGAAACATTATTAAGTATTCCATTAATCTAATAGTAAGTTTCATAGCAATCCAAGAGTGATTTTTTTAGAAATAAAAATACTTTACCATAGGTCCTGATGGCCCTCGGTCCCCTGGATCTCCCAGGGAACCTGGTGTGCCAGCATTACCCTAAAAATAGGAAAAACAAACCCTGTATAACCATGTTGTGAGCTGGATCCTGCATTTACATGAAGATAGACTACCTATGAATTATTGGCAACTAGCATCTCTGAAGACAGACTTGCATTCTCTCATGACCTCTTGCCCAAGATATGGCAATACAAGATCAGGGTGGAACCAATTTAAAACTTTGTTGGCAAGGAAACACTTAGGACATAAGGGTTTTACTTAGAGGACTCCACAGAGTTAGCATTCTTTAGTCATTCTTACTCTTCTACCCCTAACTCCTTTGGGTCCTTCAACTCCTGGGCTGCCTGGATCTCCTTCTTCTCCCTGAAAATTAATGATATCCATAATTTATTGGAAAGAAGACAGACAGAAACACAGATAACCACTTCCAAATAAGAATAATATAAAACAAGACACATAGAAAGCAAACATGCCCATTAATCATACCTCTGGACCAGGATATCCTATTAATCCAGATTCTCCCTACCAAAAGAAAGCACAAAGACTTCATAAGAATCTAGAACTTTATGATCTGCTTAGTGTTTGACGCCTTTAAGCCAAAAATATTTTCAAAATCATTCTTGGCATTCCAGCCCTTTCAAGTAATAGTGGCTCCTACACTGGTCTCAAATGACACCATTTTAGATTAACACCTCGTTAAATTAAAGGAAGAGCATTAAAAAAATTTCAAAATTTCTGAATTTTCAATAGTATTCCATTCCTCAAATAAGTGTTTTATCAAAACTTATTGATGCCTCCTATTAACATACAATGGAGTTCATGTGTAGTGATTATCAGTAATGTGTAACTTTCAGAACTCAGTCTTTGAATGTAATTTCAAAATATTGTACCCTATGTACTAAACAATGATGCCATAGTACTTTGTTGGCATATTAGAAGCCAATTCATTAATTGTTTTAAGTTACTTCAGTTTCTGGTGGGCTCTTTGCTCATATATAAGAAATATGGAAACTCACAAAAACCAATCAGCAATGTATCTTTCCTCGACATCAGAATTCACATTAATTATGTATGTCCTTGTCTTAAGAGTTCCCTCCCATGAAAGTGGACATGCCTGTAAAACATTATATGACTTTATCCTACAATTTTCAGAAAATTTGGTGCACGTAGGTCCCATATTACACGTAAGAGTGTAATGTGATTGTGAACCTGTATAATTAATAGCAACATTAAGTTAAACCTATTCTAAAGGTTATTCTCTTAGAAATTAGGGAAAAACAACTCTTTCTGAATCACTATTCTGGGGTGAATTGGTTTTTTGGTTGCTTTTATTACTTATTCTAACCAGGCCATCCCAAATCTTGGGCAGATACATCAGTGTGTAAGAAGAACATTAAGTCAATCTTTTAAAATAATGAATAATGACAAGAAGATTTAGTAGAAACTTCTTTCCTCATTTCTTGTAAGACAGAGGATGTTCCCTGGAATGAACAAGTGGAAGATTCCAAGAGATAAAAGAGCAAGTCTTGCATATAATGTATGTGTAACCTATAAAACTCTCCCATCAAGGGAAATTGTTTGAGCTCAGAAGGTAAAAGAGAGACTGGAAAATAAGAAGCATCAAGAGCCATTTTAACAAAAAGGCATTTTAGAAAAATGAGCTTTTCAGTCGGAGAGTCTCCTGGGAAGCCTTTCATGTCTTTTCTACAGCATTCTGAAACACTGTTTCTTCCACAAACAGGGAGAGTGAAACAGATGGGACTACCAGTGAGATCCATTCGACCACTTCTGTTTCACAGGCAACAAGAAAGCACTTGTACTCCAACACTACATGAATTCTTTGAAAGGAGAACTGCAGCTGTGTCCAACATCCTGACCAGTTTTCTCATGGCTTTTTTTTTTTTCAGCACCATGAAGGGAATGATAAGAATTTCTTAGCAATCCAGAGATTAATCCTCAGAACTTATTGCTGACCACAATGGAGAATATTTCACATTGAAACAGTGAGGATGTTTGAAGAGTATTGCCCTCACCTTTGCAGTCTTCTGAAGAAAGAAAAATGAAAAGAATCAAAAGTGACTGCTCCACCAATACTTGCAAACAAGGGTGGCTAGTCAAGCAGACTAAAGCAGGGAGAAAACACTGTAATCCAAGAAGTACAATCCTCCATATCCATATACACACATCAAGGGAAGAGTGAGTGGTCCTCAAAAGAATATCCCTGTTGCAGAATTTCTCACAAGGACTGTGGGAATTCTGAACCTCTTACTGAACCTCAGAAATGCACCGTGGCATTTTCTTTTTCATCAAATATGGATGTTTCACTTGACACTGCAGAACACTGAGAGATGTTCTGACTTGAAGCACTCACCTTTGTTCCTTTGCTTCCTTCAGGACCATAGGCATCTCTGCCATCCATGCCCTGCATAGGTTGAATATACTATGAGTCAGTTTTTAATAGAGAATTAGATCTATATCGAGTTCTATTTTGGAATTAAGATGTCCCATTACAATGAGGTGCCCAAGCTGTTAAGAATGATGAAGTAGGGCAAGCTATCGCAATACAATCTAAAACCAGTAGCAATTGGCAAAAACCGTAAGAGAAAACAGGGATTAAGGCCACTGCTCCTTTCCACTGAATGCCCTTTAGCATATTTTCCTCTCTTCCAGAGAATCTGAGGGGAAAGATGTGCTCTCACAGGGAATCCAGTGTCCATAAGGAAACTGAGAACCAGATGTGAAGAAATTGTATCAAATTGAGAAAATTGAAGGGAATGAACTGTACCGATTGAGATGGAGAGGTATTAAACTACAGGGACCAGAACGACTCACAGGTATGCCTCTCTGTCCAGGTGGTCCAACTGGGCCCTTCTCTCCAGGGTCACCTGGTTCACCCTGTTAGGATTGAAACATAAAAGGCATTAGTTTGTCTCATTCAAGAGAATTCTTTTTTCTGAAATGCAAACTTCTCTGCTAGACTGAAGTGGGCCTATAGGTTTTATAGACTACTTGATGCTGGGCAAAAGCATTCCATTACAGACCATGTTTCATGAAAGATTTCTTATGGTGGAATTGGAAAGGACTTAACAGAATCAGAATATGCTCAGCATTCATGCAGTTAAACTCCAAAGGCCTTTGCTCAATAAAACTCCCATTGTTATACTCTATCACCAGTGAAAAAAGTGGGGTTTGGAAAAATTTGTACTAATGGTAGAAGGATATATTCTGGAATTCTACCAGCCTGAAGCACCTGTTGATAGGAGATGATATTCCTCAGGGCAGGCTGTCTACAACGCGCTCTTAGTCCTCTTGCAGGGTTTCTTTTCTTCAGTTCCATTTTTGTTTTCACTTTCTAATTAAACTTTCTTCTAACAAGGAACCCAATATTAAACAGCACAAAATCAGACATAGAAAATGGAATGTATGATGGAAATTCCTGGAGTATCTTCCCAGTTTTTGTCACTGTTTCTCTGTATGTTTTCATAGGAGCACTTTGACCTTCTGATACCTCTCTGTCACTGAATGTAGTAACCCTCTGAAGAAACTGAAAGGCTTAGCAAACTGATATTTCTTAGGCCTTTTAGACTCAAAGACCCATCAAGACCTAAAATGAGTTATTTTTATTAATTAAAGTGAGTCTCCCATATCAACACATGTAAATGAAAGGAAAGTAAGGCATAACATTTATTATTAATAAGTGAACCATAATGTGGACTATCTGTTAGTATAAGCCTTTCTGTTTAACTTCATGCTGATTCAGTTCTTCTCAGCATATGCATTGCACTATAACAGACATCATAACAGTCAGTGTTCCTTGGACTAGTCTAGAATCTTTAGAAAATCAAGGTTAAAATAAGCATCTATGCTTCTTTGAACTGGGAAGGTTAGATTGGATATATGGGAAAAGTTCTTCACCCACAGATTGAAGTCACTGTTCCAGTGTTGGTTACTGGAACATTGGCTCTCCACAGAAGTGGTCACAGCACAAATCCTACCAGAGTTCAAGAAGCATGTGGATGGTGTTTCTAGACATGTGATTTAGTTTTAAGTAGTTCTGCAAGGAGCAGGGAGTTGGACCTGATGATCATCTTGGGTCTCTTCCAACTTGACATATTCTATGATTTGCCGGTATGTATTTTCAATGGATTGGACAGATTCTAGGAATCATAAAACAAGCTCAAGCGTCAGCACTTCCTTATCCCTGCTGCATTTTGTGAGAAGCCAGGACCCAATGAGAACCATTACCTCAACAGTGATCATGGCTCTGACACCTGTAAGATTACCTTGAGCAAATCACTTGTCTTCCCATGCAATCTAAAAATGCCTATAAAACTTAACATTCTACACATGTTCCATAGGACTAACAAAGTGTCAGTCCACACTTCTTCAGTCAAATTCTTGAATGAATGAAACTGTTAGATTCCTGCAATTAGACACCTTAAAAATCTTTACCTTTGCTCCTGTTGCACCTAACTTTCCAACAGAGCCAGGTGAACCTGGGGGCCCCTGACTGCCCTGTAACAAGAAGTATCAGTTAAAAGATGCACAATTAAGAAATCAAGGGCTCAGCAGCACTCAAGGATTCATTGCCACTTGAAATAACTACAGAATCAATAGAAATATTAGTGCATTTACGGGCTGTTGAGGACCAGAGTAAGAGTTACTGGTCACTATGTTATTCCACTTCCTGTTATCTGTATAACTGCTGCATAATTCTCAAAATGCTATTAGTATGCCATAAATGCTATTTTCTATCTACATAAATACCTAGTGAAGACATGCATATGTGCACAAAAAATATGAATATGCACATATAATGGGGTACCTAAACCTGAGCATCATTACTTGACAGAAGCAAATGACCAAGGCTGACAGTGTAGGACATTCCAGCCCTGAGTTACACTAGTGTAACTCCAGACAAGAAACACCAAATCAACAGCATCACACAAGGGAGAAGATCAGGAGGCAGTGCTTAAACATTGCAATCTCATCATGCTCTAGCATAAAGCCTCACAGGACATACTTAAATGAAACTACTGATCATTATATAACTTTGGTCTCAACTACTCCACTGTACGTCTGTATTTATACATACTGCAAGCCATAAACCTAGTCCTAATACTAGAGAACTGAGGGTGGAATCTAGAGTAAAGGTTTTCAGTGCAGTAATGGAAAAGCTTGGTAACACTGAAGTTCACTTCCCATTCACCTACCTAAACTTATTTTCAAGGCTGTTATCTTATCATTTGAGGCTGCAAATCAGTTTCCTTAAGTACTGCACTGAAAACCTCTCAGTTTCTTCTTTCTATGTTTTTTTTTTAAAATCCCTTTATAAGTATAAAACCAACATTGAGAACCAAAATCCCTAATGTGTGCAGCGGGAATATATTATTTAAAGCTAACCAGAGGGCCTGGCATGCCTTGTGGTCCTGCAGGTCCTCTGATTCCTTGTGGTCCTCTTGGGCCCTGATGTAAACAAAGTCATTAAAAAAAAAAGAAGTCAGTTCAATGTTGACAGCCTTTCATTGAAAATCAGATTGCTGTAATGGGCAGAATCTAAGTGCCTGTTTTGCAAGCCTTAATGCTCAGGTGAAATTTCTGTCTGTTTGGTTGTGAGGATTTGCCTGTGTGAAGCAGCTCAGATAGTCACTGCCTGAGGGCCACATTCAGAGAGGCACTGAAGTGTTTATGATACCAAGGGAGTCATAAGCAGTCCACTATCAACTAGGCACACTTTCTGCAGATCTTAAAACTTAACTTATACTTAAAAGCATCTTTAGATCATCTTAAAACTGGAAGTAAGGAGTCTACCACGATAATTCCCTTCAAAATGACTCCACCTAGCAAAAACACAAGTCTTTCCTCATTGTTTTTGTCAATTGGTAAATAATTTACATGATTTTAATGCACCCTGGAAATACAGTATATTCAACAATGCAATAGATTTTATGTACCTATTGCTAACAATTTCTAATGAATTCATTTTGATGATATCTGTTTGATAATATCCTGAAATTTGGAGATGTGTTGGCTAAATTACTTATTTTTGCTGTTAATTTTCCTCTTTTAATTTCACTAGAAGCTGCACCCACATAACTTGCCATATTGAATTCCTCAGCGTGACAGAAGAGATTTGCCAAGGAAGAATCTTACTCATAATATTCCTTAGCTGAAGTAAACAAAACATTCCAAAAGAAAAACAAAAGATCATGACTGATAATTCATCTTCTCCACAGCTAACCTAAAACCAACTCAGAAGTTCTATTAGTTACCTGTGGGCCTGGAAGACCAGTCTCTCCTGGGAAACCTTCTTCCCCCAATTCTCCTTGCTCACCCTGCCAAAACAAAACCCAAGGCAACAACAAACCCAAACAAATTAGCCCTTGTCATCTGTACATCAAAAGATAATAATTTCATATCTGTAAAAAGCATCAGTTGACAGAATGTTTTTCAATGCTTTCAAACAGCTTCAGATTCCTGTTGAAGAAAGCTCAATCAAAAAGTAAAAGAGTTGAGTAGCTTTTTATTGCTCTTTAGGGGATGTGAAGAATATAAAAACTGCAGCACAAGAGGTCAGTTCTATCTGCTTTGCATTTTGTTGAACACATTTTACACCATGTCTCAGCAATATTCCTGCGTTACCCTTGTCCATGTCCACTGCAAAGACCATGAGAAATCATAAAACCAGGACCACAAGGGCAGACCCTCTCCCCTTATCCATGAAGAATGACTCTGAGTGGGAATTGTGACTTCACAATCATCATAGAATTGGATGATTTTATACTCCCCAGTTTTCACTCTCGTTATTTAGTGAGGCAAGTCAAATTTTCCTTGATGATGGAAACAAACCAGTTTTCCAGCTCTCATCTCCATAAAGCTGTCGTCTGAAGATGAGAAAGTTTAGCTGACATCCATGAGAAATATTTGCTGTCTGCTGGATTGAGTAAAATGGTGACAATTAGCACCAAAGTATTCCAGGCCTTACAGACCTCCTTTCACTGGAGAAATCATAAACATTTGTCTGAAGATTTCTGGGAAATAGAGGGTTCTGGAAAGAATCTCCTGAGGAAACCTGCATTTGAAAGGCTTGAACTTCCATTCTCTACCACACAAATGGCATTCAAGATAACAACAGAAAAAAAAGCCAAAAGGAATAAACAAAGTTAAATTATAGACAGAGTAACAATACTGTAAAACAGAACATGAATAAGCAGATGTTATTGCCAGATGAAAAAAGAAATTGAATAGATTTCCACAAAAATCATTATGACTATAATGAAAATGATTTCTTAGGCACACTCTACTAGAATCCAAAACCAATAGAATTTCAGCTGCTGAAATTTACTTTGAATCAAACCCAGAAAAGAGGCTGTGCTTTACTCTTCTCAACACATTTTTCCTCTCTCTCATGCTTTCCTTTATCGCATTTCCATCTTCACTGTCTTGCTCTGTTTTCAGAACACAGACTGCAGTGTTGTTCTTGTCTGTAGAAGACACTTCTTGGACACTACATCACATCTTCTGTTCCTTCTGACTGCTGACTGCTTCTGACTGTTAAGGATGCCTAGCTATACTGCTTTATTTTATTTTTTAACAATTTGGAAAAGTAAGCCTCCCTTTTGTCACAAAAAATGGACAGATAATTTGAACTACAAGTCCTGGGAGAAGTCATGTTCAGAGTATGGTGAAAAGTGGTGTGTTCATGCTGACTGCAAGGGAAGTTAATGGCTTTGTTGAGAAGTACCTTATTTCTGTGCCTTTTATTAACAGCTAAACCCAATACAAGTCCTTAGGCATTAGCTGGGTGAATGCTGTGTCACTGTCCCTAATTTGATTATTTGTTCCCATATACATTACCAATAATATCTGTCTTAATGTAAAAGAGGGATTCCTTTCCATTCCATTTCAGCACAAAACCTTCCTCTTCCAGAATGACTGGTCATACAATATTTCCTTACAAAGACAGATACTGTGGTCCACAGAAGGCCCCCTTGAACACCTCACAAACATCAGGACTAATTAGTTCTTCTTCCTGGCCCAGGGACACCCAGAGGATGTCATAGCAAAGTTCTAGACTTGTGCTGAGTCTATCTCTGTGGCAGCTTTGCAAATCTCTGCCATGCAAGAGATCCCAGTGGGAGGACACAACACCCAAAATCTTACCCAAGGATGGATGACACTGTCAGGGTTCCTGACCTATATGTTCCATCTAGGTCCTCCAGGAGATGTGGAAGACAGAAGTGTCTTTGCCATTCCTTTTTACACCTCTTCAGTGAAGGACATTTACATCAGCTGTGTTCTGAACATGTGTAGGGAGGGACCTTAGTTTTTAGTGATTAACTGACCCATGCAAATGGAATTTTTTTGTTTTTAGTGCCTACTGACCCATGCAAATGGAATTTTTTTGTTATACTTTTAGAAGTCAAAGCTGGTCATCACGTACTTGAATGAAAACAGTTTGGAAGTTCTCAGTTGTAGTGAGGTTCAATCACCTTTCTTGTTCCCCACCATATTACAAAAGGGTGGCCTCATCACAGGGTTGTTTCAGAAGGTTCAACTAATTCTGTACTCTATGTCCTACTGACCCATGCAAATGGAATTTTTTTGTTATACTTTTAGAAGTCAAAGCTGGTCATCACGTACTTGAATGAAAACAGTTTGGAAGTTCTCAGTTGTAGTGAGGTTCAATCACCTTTCTTGTTCCCCACCATATTACAAAAGGGTGGCCTCATCACAGGGTTGTTTCAGAAGGTTCAACTAATTCTGTACTCTATGTTTTTACTAAATGAACTGAGCATTTTTATTTTCTAACCACATCAGAGTTCTTGTGCTTGTTAGTACAACCAAGATAAGGCACAAATCCATTTCTACAGACTTCAGTTTTTGTCCTGTTATTCTCATAGCTTACTTGTATTATTTCTTTCTGCTGGTACCTGACAGAAAGATGCAAACAAAGATCTTCAGAGTTCAGCAGCAATCAAATGGAAAGACAAAAAAGCACAAAGTTTCATAGTTACCTAAGAAATTTCTGAGTTATTAAGCAAGAAATGAAATAATTAAGAGGCAGGCTTGGTGAACATTCTTCAGTATTTTTCATCTAAAATGCCTTTATAAACCATATAAAGACTTTCTGAGATAGTAATAGGAAACAGTAACTATGAAAACTCATATTCTTTCAAGTTACACTGATCCCTGTGAATAGCCAAAGCATGGAGCTTTGTACCCACTGGCAGATAGTGTCAAAATCTTCCAGTCTATTGCTGTCTGCAATATCCCAGACAGTGAAAATTCTGGATTCTCAGAGTGAAATCTAAATTGGGACTTTCAGAAACCAGATGGGGATAGGGGGTTGGGCACAAGGCATACCTGCATATTCCATAAAGCTGGGATGTGTATTTGGGGAAGTTACAGGACCCTCACTTTTGACTGGCATTTCCCAGTAAAAAATTCATTGATATCAGTTTAAATGTAAGAAAATTGTGTTATCTTGCTGCAGCTCACTGGAAACTGTAATAAATGTAGAGCAAATCTGCTCCTCTCAACAGGAGAGGAACAGGAACTCCAGAAATGGGAGTTAAATCAACCACTGTGCTGCTGAAGAAATACTACTACCATAAAAGACACCTCATCCCTCCCAGCAGCCTTTTTCCTTTGCTGAAATTTATGTTCTATACTGCATCATCATGGTTATTCTTGCTGCTATTTATCAATATTTTACACTTGGCCTTCAGTTTAAATGCTTATTGCTGTTGCAGAAAAAAACCCACTCAATCCATGCAAAAGTGTCATGAAAAATCATGAACCTTTTGCCAAAGTTCAGAAAAAACCCCACTCAATCCATGCAAAAGTGTCGTGAAAAATCATGAACCTTTTGCCAAAGTAAGAACATGGCAACAACTTCAATTTATGTACTGCATCCACAATAAAAAAACATGAGAAATTGTGCAAACTTATCAAACTGAGCAAACTGTTACCAGTTAATGTGTTTTATGCAGGCCAAACATTTTCATATTGTGAACTTTGGTCAATGAAACAGGGCTTTGGCAAGGAGTTTGAAAAAATTGCTACTCGAGTGCCTGCACATCATTCTGTCTCCTCTTCGATACAAGGACTGAACTGGTTGTGTATGAGGATGTCTTGGAAAGAAGAGATTGGGTAAAACTGGTCTGAATTTTTACCTGACCTTGCTTATGAGTGAAGAGTTAAATAGAACAGCCTCTGTTTAGAGGCTACAGCTCTGTCCATTCCCCAGACTCCAACACAGGGCAGAACTTCAAGATATATTCCATCCTGCTGGTACTGACAGTGTCGCAGACAAAATAGCAGTGCTTCTCTTGGTTTATATGTACTAAGATTAAGGGGAAATGTTATACAAAGACATCTTCCTTCTCTGTGTTAGCAGCTCTGCAGAGAGATTGGGTCAAATGTGAACCACTTGCACTAAATCAATGTTTCCTGGAATTATCATATAACCTGTACTTGAGAATTCTTAGAATTTCATTTTTACTTGCATTAGTCTGCTCTTAAACATGCTACCTTTAGATTTGCTTTGATAAGTGTGTTTTGTAATTTGTACCCTAGGACAAACAAGTTTCTTTTCCAAGAAAATTATCTGAATCATCATTTAAGAGAATGGCTGTGACGTCTTTACCAAGTATGTCTCAGGAAAGTTTCTTTTCATTGTGACTCTATGGGGCATAGGTCCAGGAAAAACAGGGATACCACCTAACAATGACATGAGAGAATTTTTCACCAGAGGATCTTTCTGGAAGGATCAGTCAGCATGCACTGGTGTGGACCTATTCCTTCCATCCTATACCAGCATCCAAACTATACTATATTCTTTTAGATATCAACTTGGGAAATTAAATTATCTCCAAAATCTTGATTATTTTAAATACGTTGAGTCAATTTTCAGAGCTGCAGTTAACACTGCTATGCTTATTTTTAGCACAGCATCATGTAGAACTTGCCTTAGTTTTATCTCTGCTGCATGTGTGCATCATGCATATATCTGTGTTCATGCAGCAGAGGAATGAACTGTCCAACTTTGCAGCCTGACTACTCATTCCTGTCACCTTTAGTGACAGTCTTTTCTCTAGTTATGTTCCCACATTTGCCCTAATAATAAAAGTAACTGTCCTTTTATTTTGATGAAAGCTCTTTTCCAATTCTAAATCTTTCAAGACAGGAGGGCCTCAAGTGCATCCACCTGAGATCCAAAGGCTACCTTGGCTTGAAGGAGACTTTTGATTGTTAAACACCTGTGTCTTGCATCACATTGAAATATCTCCCTTAAGTGGTGCAGATACTCAGGCTGGACGTGTAGCTGCATATAGATAGGTAGCAGCAGCATCAGCCACTCACCTTCATACCTGGAGGGCCTCTTCGACCTGCTGCACCCTAGGAAGGAGTGGCATGAGAGATTACATCCAGAACACTCAGCCATATTTGAAACAACAGCTTATAATAAAATACATTATACATACAATAAAATCAAATACAGATTACAGAAAGTAGAGATTATTTCCAAAGAAAGGTTTAAGGTAAAAATGAGAAAAAAGTGGATTTGGGACAGATATTCTTACACAAGTAAGCCTTATATAAAAGAAAAAAAAGTTTTAGACTGTTAGTGAGTGCAGAAGGAAGATATTTCAACAAAATTCTGGAAAACATCTTCCCAGTCAGCTTCCCCTTGGCTAAAATAAAAAGAACTTCTCTCCCTCTGAGCTAAGAGGTTTGCACTGCTTACCACTGCACCCTGCTTAGCAGCACTAGTGAATGTTACTGTTAAGCCTCACATCACCAGAGGCCTTTAGGAGGTTTCTGCAGCTTGACTGAAGAGTGATCATCATTCCAGACTTTGGCATTAGGCCCCATTCTGACAGACAAGCAGAGGTGCTTTCATAATTTCTAGTCTCCAGTGAACTAAAAAACAGCAGCTCAGCTGCCAGTGAGTTTATATATGTGCTTGAACAGGCATACAAAACTTGCAGTCACAGGGAGGAAGAAGAGGAAGATTTATCCATGGTGAAATTATGAAGCAATTAAGGCTCATAGAACAGGTTGCACTGAGTTTAAAGTTTGTGACTTCACATGAATCAGACCTGAAATTCATAGGACAGCAAATTGATAATTGTAAGAAAACAATCTACACTGCAATATACATAAGCCACTAAATTTGAAGCCAAATATGTTTCACTAGGAAAATATTAGAAAATTTTTGTTCCATCTCCTTGCAGGAGTTTGAAGTGTGGGATAAAAGGAAGAAGAGAAAATGGGTTTTGTCAATGGAACTCCACTGTGCCAAGATACCCATCAGTTACTTCCACCCCATATTGATTACTGTTCTTACATCAGGGCCAGCATCACCCTGCTCTCCTTGGAGTCCACGTGGGCCTGGGTCTCCCTGCAAAACAAAGTAATGAACAAGCTCTTTAAACACTCCTCCCTTTTTCTTGTACTTGCACATTCTTCTTTATACATTCCTTCTTTGTTTCTTCCTCTAAGTATTTACATTGCAATCAGTTGTGTCATGCTAAATGTTGATTCTTGTGTTCTGCAAATCATTTACAACCAAAAATTATAAACCAGGCAGATCATGCTTGCTTTGAATTGTCAATCCATCAGTTACCAACAGCTGATACTTGGTCAAGGCTTCTGTGAAACTATTTTTGTTGTCTTCAGCCTTTCAGTTGGACTTTTTAAAAAGAGAAAGTTTGATGATATTTCCTTCCAAAGAGTTATCAAAACCCAATTATTCTCCAAAACGTAACCCTCACAGCTTTTCTGCTGCTTTCAACACACTCTTCATAGACATATGCACACAACCCTACTTGTTCAGATAGAATCGTACTTCTAAAATAGTGGATTTTTCTCACATATTGCTAATCCTCATCTTCTTAAACTTTCATATGCTACTGTCCAGCTACTTAACAGTTTATTCTTTATGAACAAAGTGTAATGGTAGAGCAGGCTTTGCTTTTCTGTTATGTTTCTTTTCTCATACTATTGCTCAAACACCTCTTAAAAACTCAGACATCTCTATATAAACATATATCCCAGCTCTTACATTCTACATACAGGTCAAAGTAGAGTTTATCCACCACCCTGAGGAAATAGAAATTCCATAGCAAAATAAGTACAGCCTGTTGATACTCAATGCTTTTTTCCCAGCATGATGTTTAACAATATCCTCACAATCCATTACTAGAAGCTTCTCAGGTTGCTGATGTAAATTTGAGGTAGAATAATATATTTTATAGTAAATGCATATTTTACTCTAGCAAGCACTTCTCAAAGTTTCCTGTATTGCAGACAAATACTAAAGGCAAAATGCAAAATAAAATAAAGTTTGCAAGAGCTTCTTGGTCATTGGAGAACCAACAGAACTTAGCAATTATGCAAAACCTCTCTCCATAATATAGGACTACTTGCTTACCTGTGGTGCTAGGTTTCCCTTGTCACCCTTAAGACCAGTAACATTATTGTTAGCCCCAGGATCTCCCTGGAAAAGTTAAATGGAAAGCTCAGCATTCTTAGTGACCACACCTTTACTGCTTTGATTACAGAGGCAGGATATGGAGGCAGAATTAATTAGATTTGTCATTGCAGACAGTAAGAAATAAAAAAGTTGTTTTAAAAGATGATGCTTGTAAGAAAACTATATAGGTAGTTCTGAAAATTCCACAAAGTTCTTTTCCAAAGAGATTTAAAAAAGTTGCTAAAGGACAACAAATTAAACCTGAAAATGTGAAGCTGTTCTGCTTGATCTGGTATAGTTAATTGAGTTAACACCATAACTCATCAGAATGGAGTTCCATTTAGCCACTTAATGCTAGACACAGGTGAAATCCTGATCTCTCTAGGATGCAAATTACCATGACACCTGAATTATTTTTTTAATATAAGCCTTAGAAGACCATCAGTCAACACTATATTTGACAGTTTAGAACAAAAATCTTGGAAATACATGTGCAAAGACATAAAGCTGTGGCACAGGAAGCATGATATCTCCACTGAAATTTTAGTCCTTAGGGACTGCATTTATACAGAGCTCTGGAGAACATACAGAATAAAATGTCAGCCAAAGAAGTAGCTTGCCTTTGCATCATTATAAATTGCTAACCAAAAGCACAGGGTTTTCAAATGGTCTAAAATTCCTCTCTAATGTGGGAACCACCAGGAAAGACTGGTCTAGTCCAACTGATTTTTCACTAGACCATCTAGTCGAGTGGGAGGTGCCCCTGCCCATGGCAGGGAGTGTGGAACTTGATGGTCTTTAAGGTCCCTTTCAACACAAGCCGTTCGATGATTCCATGATAAGCAGCTCCAAAAGGAGTTATGTTGCCCATGGTAAAACCAAACAAATTAATAAATAAAACAAAAATGCAAGGAACAAGCAGGAGGCTTGAAGCTTAAATACCTGCTTCCAAGCAACACATCAAAACATCTGCATTTGAAGAGTTCAGGCCTCCTGGAATATGCCATACTTCCTGCAGAGTACTGCACTATCTAGGACTGTGAAAAACCCTTCAATTCACACACATTTCAGACACCACCATCACAAAATCCAGGTGAAAATCAGTGCAATTTTGCAAAAATAAAAGAATACACTTACATGATCTCCTCTTAGGCCAGATTCTCCTCGTTCACCTGGTTCTCCCCTGGGGCCTTTTCTGCCCTAAATTCATGAAAAGAGCACAAGCAATTCTAGTACCAGTATAAATAGTATCTGTGGTAGAGGAAGGCCAGATAAGAGAACACAGATCTGTTGATGTCAGTGGAGCTACACTGATTTACGGCAGGAGTCACATCGTATAAGAGGAGAGACAGCTATTAAAAACAACTCATAGGCATTACAGACAGCACTACACTTTCGAAAGATGCTTCCATAAAACCCAAACATTTCTGCAAATGGTACTTCACCCATTTTCCTGTGTTGCCCTTCTCTCCAGATGGTCCAGGAAAGCCACGTTCTCCCTAGACTCACAGAGGGCGAAGAAAGAAAAAGAAATTAATGGTTGTTCTTTCTGGAAAATGTGGTTCTCCAATTTTGTCTGGCAGAATCCAACTTCAGTCACTTATGCAAGTCTGAACAAAAAACAAAGGAATTTCTACTCAGGATTAAAGCCCATTGAAGGCACAAAATCTGTACTTTTGAACCCTGAGGTAGGTGTGTCTAATTGCACTGCATATTTAAAGCAATGATTACCTGCTCTCCATCAGTGCCATCAAATCCACTCTCACCATGTTCACCCTGTAGCAATAAGCAAAAAAAAAAAAGCCTATTAGCATCTGTCCACTTGCCTCTGTGAGCAAGGGAAGAAGCTTTCACCCTACATTTGCAAACTTGAATAAGATTATTGTTTTTCAATGGCTAGCAATAATAATGAAGAATAATAATTACAAATTGGAATCAATAATTCAGATTTTTAATGAATTAAGAACATCTAAAACAATTAATAGTAAAAAACCCTTAGTAACAACAACAGTTATTAAAACTATAGATTTTCATCATATTTAAATACTGATTTTCCTTCTAATAGTTTTCAAATCTTTTCCTGACTGCAGCACCTTCAAACTCTAGATATATTCCAAAATATAATGACTAGCATTTGAGCTATCATGCTGATAATCTTGTAATTCTGATGCAAACCATCATATGTGTTTGCATTGTCCTTGAGGTTTTTTACCTAGCTTTATACCATGAACAGTACATTGAACAGCTAGTAAGAATAACCATGATTAAAAAAATTACAGAAGGCTGATCTTCGGCTTTAGAGCTATCTAAAGAATCTGCATAACTCTTTTAGCAATGTGATCCTTGTTACAGAAATAGGAGTCATCTTCCCTTTCAAACACACTTTACTTTTCTCTTCCCTTTGTCTGCAAAAATGATTCACCATAGGGAATTCATTTATGGAAGACATTTTCCCACAAAACAGCCATCCCAGCCTTAAGGAATTTGCCATGTTATCTTGTGTGAGGCATCAAATAGAGCTATAACTATAAGAACTGTCTTTTATGTATGCTCCACAATGTTTCAGACCTGGCCAAATAACACACTCGATTTTTAAAGGATATTTTGAGGCGCTTCTTCTGTCTTTCTTTGCTAGGATAAAAATGAAGAAATTACCTGTGGTGTATTAATTTGTAGCAAGAAATCAAATTAGCAGAGAACACTACCCTGAAAGCTGAAATATTCAACACATCACTGAAAGTGGCACTAGAGCATGTTGTAAATGTTAAAACCATCAGGAGTCTCACTCTGATAGAGACCACAGACACAATTGTTTTGTAGGGTTTGATGCTAAATTGACTTTGCAAAACCACCTAGTTCCTGAGGAAAAATTTCATCAATTTATAACAGTTCTGCATGTACAACAAGAAAAAATATCTGGTTGCATATTTTGATAAGATTAATATGTCACAAACAAGAATTTCTTCAATATGTATTCTAGAAAAATTTTGAGCACTATGTAAGAAATCACAACTTTTAATCAAGTGTTATTTCTTCCATCCCTCATATCCTGCCTCAGAAAACCTGAGCCAGACTTCATACTATTAAATATTCATCGTTTCCTTTTTTCTCTAAATAGCTGTACTAAAATGCCTTACAGACTTGAACAAACTGCCTCAACCGTACTAAGTTAGCAAAATTGAATCACATTTTTTTGTGTGCTGAAAGTTTCATATTTTTAGTTAAAATAAAATTAGTGGATATAAGGATACAACATAAGGAAGATATTCACATATTTGTTGGATTTCAGTAGGGTTTGTGCACATGGTAAGTCCTGCTGCACTATTCAACTTGGACAAATCAAAATAATCAGGACGCACTCTCCCTCTTCTGTAACCAGATGTTTCAGATATTTAAAGGAGAAATTACTTCAGAAAACAGAGCAGAAAATGGAAAAGGAATGAAAAATACATGAGAAGATTAAAAAGTTAGTACAGAGCAGCACTTTAAATAGAGCTGAGGTATCAGAAACACTCTCTGAACTTTCTCACATGTACAGCTGCTCAGTTTTGGAGGCAAATATCTTCTGAGCCTTTGAGGCTCCCAAGTCTTTTTTAGAAGTGGTTTTGTATCAAACCATTCAATTCAAGTTAATTCCATTTTAATCACTGGAGCTTGTGAACTAATATTGCCATTATAGATCATTGTCTTCCAGGGTTCAAATTGTATTAATGAATTGATGGCAATGTCTCTTTGATGAACAGGTATGTTTGAAAGCTTAAATAAGCAGACTTGCAGGATCAGTGAAAGAGAAAAACAGCTCAAAGAGAAGTTTTGGTATGTCAACAATGATCTAGTGAAAGTGCTGTCCAAACTCTCAAAAAATATGAGTCACAATCTTTTTTTCCCACCTGTTCCACTTCCTCAACAATTAGAACATGAGATTCAGCTGACCAGAATTACCACCTTAGACTAAATCAACTATGACAGTAACCATATAAAAATATAAACGACTGCTAATTTTGATTGATGTGATAGGTATGTTAAATCCATTCTTATACAACCATAGCAAAAGTACATTATGTGCTCTGAAACTTCTGCAGTTTTTCTTCCTTGTTGATAATTTCATTTTAAAAGGTAACATGAACTTAAAAGAAAGCAGAACACTGTTCTCAAAGAAAATTGAACACACATGAAAACACGTACCTGATTTCCTCTATAGCCTCTGGCCCCCTGAAATTGAAAATAAACATAGATGAAATTTGGTGAAAGTACTTTCATTGAGCTTGAAAAGCAGCTTGAAAAGCAGGACACAGCAGCTTGCTGTGCAGAGGCATGCTGGGCTCAGTATTGGTAGTCCCTACTGTAAAACTCTCTACTGCCACATATGGGATTTATGCCTTTCCTGTGGGAAGACAGTACAGCCTTCATTTTCATTTCCATTCCATAGAGCTTTATAGTTTAAAGTAACTCTGGACTTGGTGGTAAAAACGGCACTGGCAAGTTGCTGAGCCAGCAAAATCCTTAGCTATTTGACCATGCTTTGGTTACACAAAATACCTCTCAAAATGAGACAGCCAAAATTGTTTTCCATTTTTATGGCTGTGTCTTGCTTTCTGTTCATGCTTCAGGAATATAGCACAGGGATTTGTCCTCAGTAGAGAAAACAGGTTTGTGGGAAACAAAAGCAGGAAATGCTTCCAAGTTTCATACTTGCCTTATGGCCTCTAGCACCTGGACATCCCCTGTCTCCTTGAGTCCCACTGAAACCAGCTGGGCCTCTCTCCCCCTACAAAACAAAAGAAAATGTTCATTCTTATCCATACAGTGATGTTTACTGGATAAGTCATCACATAAGATTATAGCAAATCATTCTCATCCATACAGTGATGTTTACTTGATAAGTCATCACATAAGATTATAGCAAGAGAGAACTGTATCACTATTTACTGCACTAAGGACACAAATGCAAGTAACCTGGAAATTTTCACACAGCCCACAAGAGAACAGTCAAGTCCTGGTTTGAGTTGCACCCAGTTTTCTGCTCTCACTATCATGCCATGTTTTATACTGCACTACCAAGCTCTGACTGATGTCTCTGTACTTGAATGTAGGCCTTTTGGTGGGATGGGTTTTTAACTGAATAACTAACGACAGTGATGTGCAGAGGCACAGAGAAGCTGATCCATATATTTACCTGCAGATACATGTTGCTCAAATGCATTTTGGGTTAACACTGATGAATACTCAGTGAATAAGTGCAGACAGGTTCAGGCATCAACAAACAATATTGCAGCAGAAAGAAATATGTTTACTTACAATCCCACCTTCCTCACCAGGATGGCCAGTGGATCCTCTGTAACCTGTACCTCCCTGAAAAATGAGAAGTTAAAAGATACATAACACTGTTCCCCAAGCACACTGGATTAATTTCTACCAGATTACTCTGCACAGAGAGATAGAAAACATTTCCTGAAAATTAGATCTGGTTATGCTGAGAAGGGCAGGCTCCATCAGCTACATTTACACAGACACTCTGCACAGTCCTATGTATTTGACACGACCATGAAAAAAAACCAAACACAAAACCAACAAAACAGCAATGATCAATACAAAATTTCAGTATGTTATTTCAGGAAACTGTCTGATGGCTTAATAAAGCTCTTTGGGATATTTGGTCAAAGTAAATACCTTTCTAGTGATTTGGAAAAGGAAGCATTACACAGTAATGAAATTCCTAGGTGAAATGAGAAATCTAAGGAGTTGAAAACGTTTCAGGGCAAAATTGTTGCAATGGCTTACAAAGACACAGGAATATTGCAACTTTCTATTTGAAGCCATGCAAAGCTCATACCCATAGGGCAAATATGTGAACAGATAGAAACTGGAACAAAGGGAATTGCTAGGAATGAAAATCAAGAAAATGAACAAAACTGAGACATGAATTTGTGCTGCAAAAAATGCTTTCAGAATTGTAAGCTGTACAACCCAGGCATCAGGTCTGTCTGCCTACAAAGCAACTATGCTTACATTCTGAACACTGTTTGTCTAAGCACCTTAATGTAGCCTTTTAGTAAAACAGAGAGGTGTAAGAAAATCAACAAGAGTAATGGAAGGAATCAGTAAATTGGTTTAAGAATAAATATTAGAAGACTATACTTTTGTTAAGAGATAACCCAAAATTCATTCAACTGCAGCCATGTAACTGAAGAGTGTTAACTACACATAAAATTTACATAGCATGCTACTGGAATAAGTAGAAATAATGGAATGGATAGTAGTCAAATGGAGATGACATACACTAAAAACCTTAATAATGAAGTCTACTAGCATGCTGTAGAAGTAGTGACATATGTAATACTCAAAAGGCCTAAAACACACAATATAAAATCTTAAAAGAAATATGTTAAATGAGTACTGTTTTGGATCAAAAAACTTACAGAAGAGGATATAGGCATTATATCTGGCATAATAACTGGAGGCACAATAGAACAAGGCACACACCTAGTGAAGAAGGGTTATTTTCTACTCTCAGCTTGTTGGCTGAAAGTGTCACATTGCGAATAGCTAATAACCCTCTTGGTTAATCAGACTTTATTTTTTTTAATCCCTCTCCATTTTCTGCTGAATTGCTGAAGGAGAGTGCTGAATGATTTTTGTATGTACAAATAATTTTCGTTACAAACATACTATTGCATAGGAACATGCAGCAGAGAAATGATCACTTTTCATGTTTCTCCTTCATTTCTCCTAACAATAAAGGTCATGCACAGATGCCTGCATGCTCTGAAGCGCTACAAAAAATGGAAACACTTTGAAAAATAAAGGAATTATTATGTAATGTCTAAATTGCTCCTACCTTGCTTCCAGGACTTCCCCGAACACCACGATCACCATTTTCTCCAAGGCATTTACAAAAAACCTCACAGCATTTCCTTTCTGCAACAGTATCCTAAAAAAAATGACAAGAAACATTTCATTTATGTATATTAATCATAAAGCAAAGACTGATTTTTTTCTCCCTTTTTGTTTATATCACAGAAGGACTTACAAGGTTTCTCTGCAAGATGTTTGCAATCTCTGTAAACCCCACACTCAGAGGTTCATTGTATCCAAACCCTCTGCCAAACTCTATTTCCCAAAATTCAGTCAAGTTCTGTGTATTGTCCAGGCCAACTAACAGAAGTGCATCAAGACCTTCAACATAAGCACAGATTTAAATTAGTGAATGCCTCAAATATAACAGCAGTTCTCTAAAAGACTTACGTTTCATGGCTTCAGCACAGTATGTTAAAAGAAATCAAGCTATTGAAACAATGTGTAAGAGAATAACCCAAACCAGTAATTTTCCAATTAACTTCTCTCCCCGGTTGTCAGACCAGACTGCTGCTCTGTGCACAAACACAAGTGTTTCATACTGTAGAAGTCAGTGTTGTGACTAATCTCTGGTGCTGTACTCATTGGTGAGTATGTGAAATTGAATATTGCCCCAGGTGTTGGAGCTGGACTCCAGAAACTAGAACCTCTGCATCCCTAGGTGTGTTTCTGGCATCATCTGCCAAACAGTGACAAGTCATCCTGTACTCTTGTTCACATGGAGAAGCACTCTCCCAGTGGCTCCTGAAGAATGCTACATGAGTGTGGAGAGGTAATGTTATGTGGAAAATTTGCAGTGGGGGAGCAATATGTTGGGCCTTTGACAGTAGGAGGTTGGAGCATCAACCTGGTACTGTAATACCTTTAAAGCGAAGTGAGTCAGCTGCTTTCCTGAGATCTTCCAAAGAATCATCCAGCCCATCTGAAAATACTAACAGAACCTGTCAGAAAAGGGAGTAATACCAAGTCAACTAGAAGGAATTGAAAGTTCAGCCATTGAAAAAAGTACAGTTTGCATTGAAAACTGGCTACAAGGTGGTTAAATTGCACTACACTGTGGTAGATCTGAAATGTGTGCTGGAAAAAAAGTGCTGAGGAGCAAAAAGCCTCTCTTCCCTGACAGTACTTCCATTTGAGGGATTTGTCTTCCTGAACAGTTCATAGCATGTGAGGTGGAAGGTGAACTCTGCTGTGACTTATCCTCTGAGAAGCTTTCTCCGATGTCTAAAAGAGTTCTGCTTTATGTGAATGTGGGGAAGAACTTCAAGCGGACAAAATTTTCCCATTTCTTCAAGCGCAGCTCCAGCTGGCTGTCAGGAAGTGCATCCTCTCTGGATCCCATACTCCCATCCTGCAGATGCCTGTGTACCCTTGCACTTCCCACATAGGCAATGCATCACCCTGTTTCACTCTCTGCCATATTTTTCCTTGCAAAGACATGTCTTAGCTCACCTATGGATGCTAAACATTTTTGTAGGCTACATTTCCACATTTTCAGGCCAAAGAGCTACAGTTAAGCCTCTTTCAGGACTGAGGAAAGCATAATTTCCTACAGTTCCCCTCCAGGCTACTAATCTCTTCCCATTTCTCTCTTTACATTCAAACCAGTAGAAGACTTCTCAGGCCCCACTCACCCAGTGGATTAGTTTTGCCAGAAAGAGGCTACACAGGTAAATGGTAATGATTTGAAGTCCTCCTGAACTCTCTGACCAAAACGTGGACAAGCACAGCTAGAGCTTCTTCCCTCCTATCCTTTGTATTTTACATTTCCTATACAAGGCACACCTTCAACCAATGCAAACTCTGTTATTTCTGTTAAGCTAAACTTTTCCACAGGTGACAAAGGCAAATGAAGTGACTGCCACACCAAACATCCCACTTCTGTGCTAAAGCAGAAAGGAGACAAGAATTTAAGAACTGGCAGAGCTAACTGGTTTTGGTGGTGGAAAATTCCCAAATATCCAATATGGAGCCACTGGTACTGATTCTACATTTGCTCAAGCACAGTGTGATACAGTGGAGAGCTGGCTCATGGGTGGGTAAACACATCACAGACTGTTACAAACAGCACTGTAGGCCTGGGATCAATGCTTTTTTTTTCTATGATCTTTTAGTTTAAAAACATGGGGAGCAGGGAATGTGGGGTGTTAGTGTGGGCATTCTATGTAAATATATGTAAACATATTATTATGTATACAAAGCTTTTGTTTATATAAAGCTCTTCTTGGAACTCTTGGAACTTTTTTGCAAAACAAAAAAATAATAAAGAAAAGAAGAAATGCAAACAACAGAGAATCACTGTCCCTGATGAGGTTTATAACTAATAATCCTTACAGTATAAGCATGTTATTGCTCAGGATCCTAGGGAGATTAAATTGCAATTTCATGTGCATTCTGAGCTCTTGTATTTTCAATTTGCACATAAATGGTATCAGAAAGGAATATTAATTCACTGGTAAAGTGCTGAGATATGCAGAATATTTATTTCTAGTAAAAATGCATAAGCAGAATGGAGCCTTACTTGACTCTAATCTTCAGAGCTGGCAATTAGGAGAAAAAAAAGCTCTGCTTTTACTTGTATGTCAAAAAAGTTCTCTCCCTGTGGCTCAGAAGCAGCAAAATCTTATGTGGTCATGTTCCCTGTTCAGACTTTCTAATAAATCTTTGGGGGGAAAACAATTAAAAACGCACCAAATGACAACCTAAATTGATATGCCACACCTATGCAAATGCTGTGAAAAATAGAATGCCAACTTTCATCTGAAAGCAGGGGAATTTGAAGTATGGATTTCTCACCCCATATCACATTAAAATCAGCATGTTATGAAAGTTAAAATAAGGTTGATAGAGGAAACCCCCTATGTATTTTGCAAGGACTAACCAGTCGTTCCTCAGCAGGGAGGTTTTCCTGCATTGAGGTCTTAGTAAATGGCAATCTTCAAACAGCTACTACAGGACGTGCTCAGTGCTTTACTGAGTCAGTGCCTTACCAAGAATAAATTATCAGGGTGATGACCCTGAAACACTCCAATGAGATCTAACATTCTTGAACTTAATTTGAAAGAATCCCTATTTACTTCAGAAGAGACTAGATTTATGTTTCTCCCTTCACTTCACTTCAAGATGGATGAATTAACTGCAGCATCTATGCAGATTTTCCTGATCATCAGTTATCCATAAGCAGAACTCAGTTTTGTCATTTGAAATTATTTGACAAGTTAATGACACAGAAAATCTTCTGTAAACAAATTTCCCGGATGACCTTTTTCTGTGACTTCTGCTTAGAGTTGTTACTACTCTGAACAGAAATTCAGGATCAGGATTAAGACTTCCTGAAAGTGAACTACTTTCCACTACTCAAAGTGCAGACATTCCATGGTAAATATAAGAAGGTTTTCTGTATGAATATTCATCATCACATGTATTAAGCCAAATGTTCTGGATACCATCTCAGTGCAGGAGTGCTTAGGGAATTGGAATTGATATATGTTGTTATATCAGGCCAGTGAAAAAACAGGAGGTTCTATATAAACTTGAGGAAACACTTTTTATCATGATAGCGACTGAGCACCTGCACAGGTTGCCTGGAGAGGTTGCGGAATCTCCATTCTTGGAGATACACAAAAGCTCCCTGGACATAGTCCTGAGCAGTGTGCTCTAGTTGACCCTCCTTGATCAGGGGGTTTGGACAAGCTGACTTTCAGAGGCTCCTCCTAACCTCTACCATTCTGTGATTCTGTTTATCAGATTCACCAATTCCTGAACTACATTTTTGTCTCCCTGGAGTACTCAGCATCAGAGGCTGTAAACATCAAACTTCATAATGTTTTCCAAGGTGCATGTGCATACCATTAAGTTACCTTAACTTTAGCAGAAGTCATATTAAAGAACTTCTCCTCAAGTGCCTGCAAGAAGTCTGCATTCAGGTAGGTGTCCACAATGTTCTGTGCATCTAAGAACTTCTGGATGATCTCTTCATTATAGTCTTCAAAACCAGAGTCAAAGATAAATTGTTTGTTCTGTGCCAACACTTGGAATTTGAATCTCATGTTAACTGGAGCGTTACAGCTGGTATTTGGCAACGATTTGATCTGGAGTAAAAGTCTGGGAAGGAATGCTTGCAACCTCTGTTTCAGAAGCACTGTGGGTGCTGGCTGCATGCGCCTTGAGATATCAATTGCTATAGAAAGATCTATGTTGCAATCTGAAAAAAAAAGGTGTAAGAAATAGGAAACTATAAACATACACCATTCGTGATCTTGTTTTTTGTCAGAATCATAGGATTGGGACAAAATTCAACATGATAGATTGAAAACCAGAAGTAAGAATTAGCGAGATAGGTTTTCACTAATCATAAAATACCACCATCCCACAGGTTTCAGTGGGGCCATGTGAACTTGTGAATACTAAGAACTACATTATTGGACATATGCACATGCCCAAACTGCAAAACATGTCACTGTTTTCCAGCTGCCCAATGTCCTCAAAGGGCCTAATCTTGAAAATGTTTCCATGGGCTTTGCTACCAACTGAGAATGTACAACCCATATTCCAGTTGCAATGGGAAGCTCGATGGCTGACTGTGCTTTGTTCCCTTTGTCACAAGACCAGATGATACAAATGTAGAACAACAGGCCAAAGAAACAAACATGAGAGAAAGAGGCTGTTGCCTATATGCAATGTCATATAACCATTGTGAAAAACAGCTGCTGTAAAGTGAGTGCTATCTCAGTTATGGAATTGCTTTCTTAGCTCCTTCTAATAACAGCAAATACTGTCATGTGGTTAATTCCTTCCTTCTCCCCAATCATCTTGCCCTCATGAAACATCTAAACTACATTACTTTTTTCTTCTTTACCTTGATTATTCATTTCTCACATTGAATTTTATTCTGTGCTCCTAGATGCATTATTATTCATTGTTTATCTCTGCAAGGAAGTCAAAGGCATGCAATTTTAGCTGAAAACAGCACTCTATCTAATTTTGTTCCTTCGTCACCCGTCAGCTCTGAAACACTTAAGAATCACAAGGTTGTTTCCCGTGTTTGCTAGTTTGGGCTGGTTCTTACAGACCATTATTCCATACATGTTTTTTACATTTTTCTGAGTTTTCACTCTCCCATGAAAAAGATGAACGTGTTCAGTTCTTCAACCAAATACATCTAGAAATAATTTAACCTCAGAGGGACCATTGTTATGTTTCAATATTTTCACTTGCAGTACAAACTGCCCTTTAGAGGGTATGATCTGCTGCTAAGCTGCATGAAAATCTTCAAATGTAAAAGGTCACCTTGAATGAGTTTTTATGTCTAAAAAATCTGACATTCAGGCCTCAGAGCAGCCTAAAAAAATTCTAAGCAGTGTATCTCTTTAGTCCACAACAAGATAAAAAGTTAAATATATCTATATATGCATACATGTCTACACCTATGAACATAAAATTTAAGGGTTATTTCTTCCAGTATGTGTTCATGTCCAGCACACACAGAGTATGTTTTCAACAATGAGATTTTTCTGAGACCTGGGTCTTTTTAATCACATCATTTGAAGACAGTTCAAGGGGCAACCATGGACTCAGCATTTTTACCCTGCCAAGTGGTCATCCACACTGCTTAGTTCTTAAAACATTCTCTGTCAAGTCCCCAGTGTACCAGCAATAAAACCAAAACAGCAGTAAAGCATTCACTTTTTACGCTACTGTGTTGTGCATGACAATGTGTAAAACAGCTTCTGGTAGGTACACTTTACTCCATTTATAATCTCTATTTATTTGGAGAAGTAAACACCTCTGTGTAGACAAACTCTTTTTTTTAATCACCTGTTCTCCTACAAACATCCACATTGTTCAACTGTCCTGTCTTACTGCTGCAAAGGTACCTTTTCCCCTGTCGACATGCTATACTGAAAATGTGCTTTTTTAAATTGAAAAATCTGTCAGGTTAAGACAAGGTGACTGGAGAAATGGGACTTAATAGATTTATTGCAGGAAAGAAGGTCAGTGAGTATAGGAAAACAGACGACAGGACAAGAAAAAACAGGCTTCACAGAAAGCTGATTTTTGTTTTATGAGATAAATTTATGCAGAAGTTAGCAATAAATACATGCATCGCTGAGATCAAAGCCAAAAAGCTTTCCTTAACTGCTCTCTCTCTCCAAACAAGTGTGCCTGTGAATATATTAAGTTTACTGCTGTATCTCCCATTAAATCTCCTTGTTCTCTGGCCGTGAAACACCAGGAGGTGCTACTGCGTCAGCCACGGTCGGTCACACTGTTCCATGGCAGAGAGCTCTATTTCCACAGCTGCTCCCTCTCCCTCTGCCTTCAGGAGCTGGGGGATACCTTTTCATCTGCCCAGCCCTTGATGAGAGAAAGAGTGGATGGGGGTGCAGAGCTCATACGGAATCAGACCCAGCTGTCCTCTCTGCAAACCACCTGAGCAGACACAATTCATACAGAGTGTTGCTTCTGTCTTTAGGAGGGAAGGCTCAGCTCCTCGTTTGGCCCCAGACACTCCAGCACACACCTGCCAGCTCTGGGGTGTTTCAGATCTCAGTAGCCTAGGGTGCTCAGCTGCTGTTACAAAAAGCCTTAGACAGGCAGTGTGATCATCCCAAAGTTCCTTTCTCACACTAGGTTTCTGGTCACTAAGGGAATGAAGCCTGGAGAGGTGGGTTGGATTTGTTTCATGGTGTAACAAAGAGAACAAAGATCATGTATCCAATACATGCTAAGTATCAGCTGTATGAGGAAAACACTGGGAAGACAACAAGGAGCTTTATAGGCCAGTCACAGTCCCTGTAAGGATGGGCAAAGAGAGAAGAACCACTCCAGAACTGTCTACTCCTGCTATCCCCAATCACTGCCACACACTTACACCACAGCAGGTCACCCTTACCATCAGCACAGAAAGAGCTCAGATTTTTGATTCGTCATTCGCTTAATTTTTTAATTTTTTAAATTTTTTTGCAACTTAACAAACACATCTACAATATCACCCGACTACAGAACTGGCATGAATAATTGTAACTTTGAAGAGCAACTGTGTATATTCTCTGGTTCAGTCTTCCCACAAGACAAGGTAACTGATACCACAGCACCAAGTCAGGATAAACTCAGATACAAACCCAGCATCTGACATCTGATCAAAGACAATACTGAACCTTTAATTTCTTCGGGGTTAGCAGCCTCTCAGGCTATGTGGCATCCAAGCCACTGGTGCCATCAAGATGTAGTAAGAGATACCACTGTCTGGGGGTTTTTTATCTATGAAAAGCTTTTGGGTAGCATCTCAGCATTACTGTGGATTTGCTGTTCACATCTTGCTGATACCTCCCACATATCCAAGGATGGATTTCCTCACACCCTCCCCTCCACAGTGCCTCCATGAGTCTTCAGTTTCACCAACAGTTGTTGCTGACAGTCTCATTAAGCAGTACGTGATAAAGTTAGGTTTCTGGAAGGCTCTTTTTAAAATATCACTGAATTCCCTGTTTCTCTCTTTTGATTAAGACACCATTCTTAGGAAAAGGAGAGATGCTGAAACCCACATCACACAATTTCCATACACAGCCTGCCCAAAACTCAGATGTAATAATGCATGTGGTAACTGGTGTAGGCACTTCTGTATGTGAAACAAAACCATAAGAATTTGTTGGCCTGTTGTCAAGTGAGCAAAGGAAAAGTTACTCATGCACTTTGAGCTCCATTCTGCAAACATACATTAATAATTAATATTTGGTTTCTGAGAGGGGGAAAAAATAAGCTCACACCAACTTAAAGTGTACTAACTACATTCCCTTGTAGTAAATATTAAACTCTTGTTTCCAGAGCTTCCAGAAACATATGACACTAGGAGTGCATGGATGGAACAGCTATTATTTCCTCAAACAGTCATGCAGAAAATGCTCTGCAACTGGGCAGAACTGTTTCTCAAACAGATCTTCCAGAAGACCTGACTACCAAAATGGAACTGCTAAACTTATCTTGCTTTTGGCAGTCATACAGTTGTAAGAGGTTTTCATCGCTTTTGAAAATATGAAATCTCAGCATGCATAAAAAAACCAAATTTTAATGAGCTGTTGTGTTTGATTTTGAATTTTTTAGAACAACTCTCCTATAGTAGCATAACTATAAGTTTCATAAAAACATACCACATTATCCCTATTTACAATCCCTAATTAGAAAAAATAATTCATCAGTTATTCATCTCTCTCTGACATTGGTTATAAATGTAAAAAAAATTTTTATAGCAACTTGAAGAGTAATTCCTTTACTGTATTACCAGTCTCCTGTGCATCTATAGAGCAGGTCAAAACATAGAGAAGAACAAGAAGTGGTTTCCAGTCATCCATTTGGAAAAATTCCCTGGAAAAACAAAACCAAAACCAAATACGGTAAGAAATACAGAGCATAATTTCCTCAAAAAGAGGTTTTTAATTGTGGAGGAACTGGGTAAGTGCACTTTATTAACAACATGCAGCCTTACTAGCTGTATGCAATTTAAAGTAGCACTTTAAATTCATATTTTCTTCCCTCAGCTTCTAACATACAGGCTCTGAACACAGACCTCTGAGAGTTTGACACTGATGTACAGCATATAACCAAAATGAACTGTTCACTGCTTCACTCTCACAATCATACTTTATTCTGATTCACACAGTTATATTTACCACAATCTAAAATTCAACTAAAAGCAAGCTATTCATGGTGTAAGATTAATGGGGGTTATGCCTTCAAGATACCCTCCTACCACTGAAATTTCCCACCCACACATTGATTTAAAAGAAAAATTTGGTGGTGGTATCTATATACGATACACATAGATAAGAACAAGCATTCATTTACAAATGAAATATGTCAGTGGGTCAGTAATAAAGACACTTGTCATATAAAAGTGCCAAAGCTGTGGGAAATGGGAATGAAAATCTCTCAGCAAGCAAGTACAAAATTAAGCACACCGAACAAATGAGAGCAAAGCAGTTTTGAATAACTTTCAATTCTAGGACACATGTACACTTAATGCTACTGTTAACAACTCAGTACACAGGTTTTATACTATACCTTGGATCTGCAAAGACAATTTACTAGAAAGGCTACTGCTGGTCTAACATTATAGCACAGTGTTCAGTTCCAGGTTCTTAGGGTAACAGTATGTAATATTACCCTAGGTCTTGTAAATAACAAAAAGCAATGAATAGAAATCATCTGCTTGAATCTATAGTACCCTCAGGCAAGAGCAAAGCTTCATTTCCAAGTATCACCATGCCAAGCTTCATTGTAATTCTTGAAGGGTTCTTTGGAACCTATTCCTGCGGGGAGTAAAAAGCCACTTTTCCTATGTTTCAAGATATTTATCAGATATGGGCACTCTTTACTATTATTAGCAGTGCAGTAATGCAGAGATTCCAGATGTAACTGAGGTCTCCATGCAACAAAAGAGGTTCCAGGTACTATGTAGTCCTTAGCAAGAATGAAAAGCAATGCTGGGGTTGATGCATTGAGGAAACCTTCCTCTTGTCTCTGAACATCACAATTTTCTTTAATAAGCCCTTCTAATGTAAAGGAAACTGTGGTATGTCATGCATGAAACCACAGCAAAGAAAAATGTTTTGCAACCATCTTATATGCCATCTTCACAATTAAATTTTGTCTTAGATTTAATTAATTTTTCTGTATATATTCCTGAGAGTTAGTGAATCTCTTAAGAGCTCTCCTTGATCACTTTGATATGGATATGATCCCTAGGTATCTATTTTCACTACTATGCCTCATTACATGAGCATTTTCTTTAGATGTTAATAAGCTAAAACTTTATATGGAGAGATAATGAAATATTTTAATGGTATCCAAAATCAAAACAATAATTATTACTAACTTTCATTACTGTATTATGCAGTACCTACTTTGATAGCCCAGTTATTGTGCCAGATCAGCAGTAAGCATCTTGAACCTCTGGTTTTAATAAATTGCACACAGATCTATAGGTGCAGACAGAAATGTACATATTCAAGAGCAGATAAGTAAAATGCTGCCAGTATTTCCAGAGTCTCTAATTAGTGTTTTACTCTAAAAATTTTCATGACTATGAGTTTGGGAAAAACTCGAGGGCACCAATATCACCAAGCTATCAGGGTGTATGTGGCTGCCCAGTCAGATGAGAAATATACAGTTGCTGTTTTAGCAAGGGGTTAGACTTTCCTCAATTATGTAATCATTCAAATTTCATACCAAAATTCAATAGCTCTTACTGGTACACGATACAAAATAATCAGTGACTGTTCAGCTATGCAATTATTTCCACAGCTCCTAACAGTAGTCTCTGTTTGCCTCCTTTAGTTTCTTCCAGACTCATGACTCAAGAAGATTTCCTGTGCATTAGGTGAAATACCTTAACACCTGGCAAAATCTCTCCCACTCTTCTAAACAGTGAGTGCAAATGGGGACCCATTTCCCACTTGCTTTTTGTTTTTTCCTTCATTAGCCCATACTGGCATCAGGAAGTTTCTTTATATACAGAGGACACTGCAATTGAAAAATGTGCAGACTGATTTCCATACTTGTACCATTTATTTTGTCTTATCTTCACATAGGAAATTCCAATCATGCACTACAAGCTGTATAAACAAAGGTACTTTATGCCTTCTACATGTATTCTTCATTATTTGCTAATGCAAAACAAAGTAAGCAATTTAATGGAAAATTCACATCATACAGATCATAGATACCATGGCTCAAAGACCAAGTAAACTCATTCAGAAAGATGCAGTGCCACAGAGCATTACCAGCTCTGCATATTACACTAGCAATATGTTAATTCCAAAACTTATTTGAACATAAAACAGTATATACTAGTCCTAGGATAAGGTACTTAAATATGCATATCTGTAGTTGTTTATATAAATATATATATAAGCATAATCTATGTAAGATGCTAAGACAGCAATTCTCAAGAATCTAAGTTATATTTCCACTTTCATTCTCTTTTAGGAGGCAACAGTATGAAAATTAAAAGTCCTTAGAAAACACTATTAAATGATACATATTTTAAAGCTTATTTTACTGCCGGCATTTCTCCTTATTTGTTCCCAGAGATCCACCAACACATATAAAATAAGTCTCAAATAAAGAAAAAAAATCAACAGTACTCCTGAATTCTTTAAATGTTTCACAAAGGTTACCAGCCACGATATTTTGGTTTTTTCTTTTTTAATCAACTAATATTGCAATTTTAGCTTCAGCTGCTTCAATGTTTTACTCAGGTAAAAAGTCAGTCTGTAGATTTTTGCTGCCAGTGCAAAATGCACTGTCAAACATTAAAACGCTTCTTAAGCACACTGTCAAAAGTATGGAGATCTGGTAGCAACATCTCTTTTTCACCTATAATTTATAACCATATTGCATATAGGATCCCCCTGCCTACCCTGGTTTGGGGAGAGTTTCCCTCTTCACTTTCTATATACTAAGAGAAGGAACACAATCTTTCTTGTGACAATTTAAAATCCCACCTCTACCAGTGCAAATGAATGTGATCACGTAGTTTTCACTTACCTACTGAGTACTCCAGTTAGATTTCTTTAACCTTTACGTGCTGATTTCATTCCTTCTGAAGTCTGAAAAATGCCCAGGTCCTGGAGTGCAGCAGATAGAAAGCTTCAGCTCACATGCTCCAGTTAGTTATCTCTTTCCTCTACCATCCCCTTTTCTCTCACTAATACAAATTTAAAACCATCTGTGGAACTTCCTGGTTACACCAAACAGTAAACCCAGGAGAAATCCATCCCACCTTCCCACCTCACCAGTCTCCTCATACATCCACGTATTGAACTTTCACCACTGAGACATCATAGTACCAGAAGGAGGATAAATGTTGCTGCAAAAATAATGCAAAATACTTTCTAGGTGTCAGCTCTTTATATAAAGGAAGACATGTTTCTGTTGGTTATCTCCTCTCTACAGGCACCTTTTTCCCCCTTACAAGTACATTATATTTTTGTTAGTACTGAAATGTCTCAGGAAGAAAGTGACATATTTAGCCATTGCAGGTTTCCCAGAGAAAAGAATAGTTTCCTAATGATTCCACACACAGTCACATGGTCAGACTGGTTCAAGGAAGGAGACCCCAGTTGACTTACCTGACTTCGGAAGTCAGTATGATCAACACGAGGTTCAGTGTTTCGAATGGTTTTGTTTAGAAGGACAAGTAGACACAGCTGGAAAGGATGTGGCCACAAGGCTAGGAACACCCCCCCACACAAGCACATAACCAGCCCATTAGGTGTCTACACCCAGCCTTACATGGAAAAATTGACTGACATTGAAAGTCAGTTTCATTTACTGTTAGAGTCAGTGTCTGCCTGTCTGTGAGCATTAACACTAATGTATGCAGGACTATGGCTTTAGACTTTTCTTCTGGTTAGTTTCCACAAGAAATGAATGTTACATTTCACCTTTAGTCCCAGATGGGGGAAAGAATTTGAAGACCAAAGCCTGTAAATGGAGCTGTGAAGATGAGGAATCTCTTAACCTTGTTAAATGAGTTCTTACCTAGCAGTGACTCATTCTGACCCAGAACAAATTCTTTCAAACTCCTAAACACTTTGCTCTTTGGCCTCAATAAAAGAAGAGCAGAGGGGGACCTCATATGACAATTTGGGACTGTAATCAATAGCATGTAGATAGACATATTTCACAGCAAAGAGAGTTTGTGTCTTACTGAGGGATTTGTTAAAAGACAGTAAAGGAGGTAAAAAGAGCTCCTTGTCATGGAGTAGTTTTCCCACATCAAAGTCCTTGTGGAGCTGGAGATGCATTTATTATTGTTCTTCTGTTTTCTATCAATTCTGGCTTTCAACTTATTTTGCATGAGACATGCAGCATCAGTACCAAAGAAATATCATGGCAGCACTATGGATCAAGTTTGTTTACTTACAGAAAAGAATATAAAAGTGATCAATCGAAAGCATTAAAGCAGGAAACCAAAACCATTTGACAGGTCTTGTAAAATGGGCCAGCTAAACCTGGAGGATGATACAAGTAATTTGTCATATCCTTGCCAGTTCCCTTGACTGGAAAATAGACAAATGTGAACAGCATAAAGGCTGAACTTTACCCACATGTGCTTCCCTGATTCATTTAGTAAAGGATATTAAGTGAACTAAACACAAACATTTCATTCATGAAAGCAGTTTCTCAAAGCCAAAAGTGCTTAAAAAACCCAGCAGATGTGACTCTCCTACTTCCAGGAATATTGAGTGGGAAAGCATCTCATACACAGGAGTAAGTACTCAAACCCACTCTCATCTGGAACAAATTGTTTTTAGAAGAAGTCTTGTTTTAGAACAAAAATAGTGTAAGTCACTTCATGTTGAACTATCACAAAGTGGGGAATTCAAAATTAAGGGCACCAGTTTGCACATAATGTTACAGAAGCTTTTGAATCAGCAGAACATTATCCGCTAGCATATGCTAGATGTAAATTTGAAACAGGACTGTAAGAATATAAGCTTACTGGTGGTGGAAAGATGCAGGTTCTTGTTTTATAAAACAAGCTTTGTATCAGTAAAACGTAACCTTGCAACAGCCAACAGAAGCAAAACTAGCAACATCTTGCTTAAAAAACCCTAATTAACCTCTCATTTCTAGCACTGAAAATCATGCAGTTTTACCAGAAACTATCACTTTTGATAGCATGAAAATATGAAGCTAGAAAGACTCAAGACTTTTGCTTGTGAATATCTTCACAAGGTCTGTCCTGAAAACAACAGAAAAACTGTCATTTTACAGCTACAGATGTGAGGTATATCTCCTCTTTCCTGACAGTTTTAGGCTTATATTTGCTTATAACTAGTCTTATAAAACATGTTAATAAAATTTAAACCAAGCTTTCACTAAGATCCAAAAAAAATATGACCTTTAGTAAGAAATAAAGCAAGATGTTATTCATTTTAATGTGTTCTCTGAAACTTTCAAGCACTTTTCTCATTACCATAACTCTTGGAAAACTGAAAAAGCAACAGCACCTTTTCATATCCTATGATTCTTTACTGTAAACCTCCAAAACTACAATATTGCCCATTCTTAATTCAAAGCTCATCATTTTTTGTCAAAAGAAATATTTTTGTAGTATGAACAAAGCAGAGAGACATATACATTTCTGAAGCATCCTAACATTGTTATTAGGTGCATATTTTACTTTGAATTGTTTGGAATAAATTTTGTTTATCCAAAGGCTCTTTGCTCATTCCCTGAAACAAACCAGATTTGTCTGACTGAATGATACTGTATTTGAATGTGTGGAAGAATTATGTAAATGATTGCATGAAGGCAAATTAGAGCTGAGTAGCTTTGCAGCAAACATCTTTACAACTACAGCTGTTGCAAAAGCAGTGAAAATTAAACAACATGGTTTATATATTGCCACATCGTGAGAAGAAACCATAGCAAATGTTGGAAAGTATGGAAAGCTGCCACCTTCTCAGGTGTCTGAGTATGTATGCAGGTAACTTAGAAAATGCTTTTTGTGATACTCACCATGCACTTGATAAAATGTAAGTTAATGCATATGCAAACATACATTAATCATCTTCAGAAATGGTATCTCAGTATAGTAAAGCTTCAAAACTAGCTTTGCTAGAAGCTAAGAAACTTTTAAATGTGACATTACAATCAGTCAAAATTAGAGCAAAAAACTCCAATTGTTCCTTGAAGGCAAAAGAATTTGAAAATAAATTGGCATCCCTTAAGTGCTGCATTTTCTCAAAAATTAGTGTCCTCTGCTTTTTTTTAAAATGCTATAATACCAAGCTCTTAAACACTGAAATGAGCTACATCACACTTCCAAAATAAGGGTTTGTTATGTATGATTAGTCAGTATCACACAGGACTACCTTGGCAGATGAAGGAAAATCACTTGAGTCTCCAGAGTAGTACTGAAGGTGTTGAGTTCTCTTCCTTAAAAGCCCTGTCCCTGACATCCCAATCCAGCAAGAACTGTGCACATAAACTCCTTTACTACGTATTTTTTAAATCCACAAAGCACACTGAAATCCACTTCATGCCCACTGAAAAATCTATGTAGGAAAATATTTTGAGTTAACATGCAATTAATAGTCATGGAATTGGCCTCTACAGAGTCATCTGCAAAAAGAATCCTCTGTTTCCTCAGGACAGCACAAAAGAAAACAACTATAGCATCACTGTTTTTTTCCCTGAGCGCTACTAAGATTTCCTGGCCAATATTTCAGTTCAAGACTACCATATGCCTCTATTTATTTACTTGATTGGAATACTTACATGTGCCATTATGCTTCTACTTTCTAATTTTGCTTCAGAAGGTTGTAGGTTCAGTTCAGTTGCTGAAGGGCTTCTAAGTAAGTGCATTTACTTGATCTGGTGTCAAGAAAGCTCAAAAGAAGTGAAATCTTACACACTGTACTGAACAACATAGTGACATACAGAAAATTTAACTGCAGTTCAGACCCATTTTAAAGCATGTTAATTACTTTCAAGTACTGCAAGAAGAGCTCTTGGGATGCTCTTAAGAGTTGAGAAGTGGGTCAAAATACTACCCAGTGACACTGCCCTCAAAAGAGAGCAAATATCCCTCCAAGGAAAGGGAGACAGTGGCAACTGTGTAACCCAATGTATCCAGTGACCTTCTAGGTAACAAAAATGCTTGTTCATGCTGCAGAGATGTATGAGATGTCTCAAGCTTGAAGACAAAGGAAAATGCTGAAAGCTCATTTGCTCACATCAGAGATAATGATTGAACAGAAGATTCCAAAGTGAAAAATGCACAAGTGGAAATTTTAAAAAGAAAAAACCCCTAAAAGTTAATTTAATTTAATTCAAAATACTTAACCTTGTATAGTATTAAAAATAACTCTGTTCTTATGTATCTTCTCACTTACATAGTCAGAAAACTAAGCATGTGTTTATCAACTATATAGAGTACAGCTACATCTGGATACAACTTGTCTTTCAGATTTTTTAATTTATGGCTTGGGGATGGAAAATGCTCTTCAGAATTGCTTCCTCGACAGCTTTTTATAATGTACTCAACAAATGATTTATTTTTTTTTAAAAATGTTTTTTTAAAACACGTAATCTCACCAATAGGATCTTTATCTAAAGCAAAATGCTCTGCAACACAGTTAAAGTTTTACTTGCACAGAACTTTTTATGTATCACCACAGGCCTGAGAGATACCAGGGCTTGTAAAAGAAAACTGTCACAACAGCTTGATGACAAGGCTAATTACACTGTGCTACTCAGAAAGCAACAGCCCTACCATATGTTACCCTACCATATTTTCTATTTCCTGAACAAATTTGTATCTCAAGCTGTATGTGGCATGAGTTTTCAAATGTATCAATAAACCTGTTTTCAATCACTAAGCAATGTTTTAAGGGATACGATTTTTCTACAGTGAATTATAAAGCTATTAAAATTGCATTAATATGCTTAAACAATAAATGTGTTATGCTGCCTCATGAAGCACTCTGTAATTTTGAAATCATGCCAAGGATCAGAACACATTGTCTGTGTATAGCATTTATGCAGTTTAGGAAGAAAGCTGGAAAAATCACAGAATCATGAAATGACAGAAGGGTTTGCCTTGGAAGGGACCTGAAAGATCACCTAGTTCCAACTTCTCACCACAGGCAGGGAACCCTCCCACTATGCCAGGGTGCTCAAAGCCCCATTCAACCTTGCCCTAAGCACTTCCACAAATGGTACATCCACAGCTTCTCTGGGAAGCCTGTTCCAGTGCCTCACCAACCTCACAGCAAAGAATTTATTTCTAGCATCTGATCTAAAACCACCCTGTGCCAGTTTGAAACTATTACTCCTGTATTAAGAATACAGAAGGCTACTTGTCCTATTCTTACTCTTGTAGAAAGTCCCTCTCCATCTTTCTTATAGGCCTCCTTTAGGTACTAGAAAGCCACTACAAGGTTTCCCCAGAGCCTTCTCTTTTCTAGCCTGAACAACCTCAGCTATCTCACAGGAGAGGTGCTCCAGCCCTCTGATCATCTTCATGGCTCTCCTCTGGACTCCAACAGGTCCACATTCTTCTTGTGTCAAAGAACCCAGAACTGGTGGCAGTACAACAGGTGGGGTCTCACAAGAGCAGAGCAGAGGGAGAGAATCACCTCCCTCAACCTGCTGGCCACACTGCTTTTGATGCAGCCCAGGATGTGATTGGCTTTCTGGACTGCAAGTGCACATTTCCAACTCATGTCAAGCTTCTTGTCCCTTAAGTCCTTCTCCTTAGGGGAGCTCTCAATCCATTCTCCACCCAGCCTGCATTTGTCTTTGGGATTGAACTGAGAGACATATCAGGATAAGAAGCTTTCTCATCACATCTTTAATCTGGGTCCCATGGAGGAAGCAGTCTTCCCTAAGAACTGGGTTCAGACTGCATATTAGGTCTTCTGTTCTCTTCAGAAGGGAGTCTGCTATAACAATGACCCACCTTTTTTAATTTATGGCAGCAGTTTTGGTGCAGGTAGTAGGGCACCTTTACCTCAGAGACACTCCCATGCTAGATGAACCATTTTCTTCATTATTGTTTGGTTCTACTTTCAGAGCATCATACCTATTATGCAAGGGCACCTGGGAAGGTGGGACTTGTGCACATTCAGGTTCCTTAACTAGTATTGAACCAGATCTTCTCCTAAGGTGGGCAGTACTTCATTTTCCCAGTCCCTGCCTTTGGATTCTGTGAATTGGGCAGTGTGGCTGGAGCACTTGCTGGTGAAGACCAAAGAAAAAGAAGTTGTTGAGTATTCTCAATCTTCCACGTCAGTTGAAGACAGGTCTCCCATTTTCCACGAATCAGGGAGGGTAGAGTTTGTTTCTCTTCCTTTGTTGTCCTATGTACCTGAAGAAAATCTGCTTGTTATTTTTCATGTCCCTAGCCAGGTTCAGCTCCAGATGTGTCTTTGCTTTGCTGATCTCCTTTCTGCACCTTGACTTCTTGTCTTCAGTTTTTCATTTTATTTTCAACTTGTTTTAACCTACAGCTGTGTCATCGGGTTTTTTTTCTTTCCCCAGGAAGCATCTTCTATGTATCATACAGTCACAAAACCCACACACTTTTTGTTCTCCTCTGTTTTATAGCAATCAGCTGTCTCAGGAAAGACAGGCTGCAACCTTGCTTTCTTTTTCAATTTATTTCCTATTCAACATATCCCTTGGGATAGGAATCAGCAAAGCACCACCAACTTCAATAGCACAGTTTACAGTAGATAAGGATCTGGTGTACAGATGGGGCTTTCATTCCGATGTCTCAGTAATCTCTTTCCTTAGAAGGAATAAGAAAAGCAATTGGGCTTCAGACTGCCTGGCACTGACAATGAACAAGTATTAGAAGAGTGACTCTACAGGCCACACTACTGCAAGGTACAAGAGGCATCATTTGGTTCATTTCCAGTGAAAGAGAGATTTAGAACAGTCCATCCCTTCTGAACATGGTAACTGAAAAAAGTGTAAAGTCTAAAAGAAGGATAAGCTAATAATGCCATTGTAAGCAAGGCTAGTGCTGGAACAGAGATCATGTAGTTAACATTTCAGACATATCTATCCCTGCTCCAATCACATGGTGTGGACTACATCATACAAAGTAATGGGGCAATTGCACTCTTTGTTCATTTTTGTTTGGTTTTTTTGAGAAGATATAGTGGCTTTAATTCTATTTTATTGCACCTTTTATTGAAAAACTGATTTCAGGTATCATGTGCTGTATTGTTTTGCTAATCTATCCTGCATTTGGTGGGTAAGGAGCCCACAGGTCAGTGTATGGGACTCACACTGCTGAATGTTTGCCCTTGCTGATGGATCATTCAAACTATACCTATTTGCAGAATATCTAGAAAGGTTTCTGGACCACCATGATCCTGTGGCACATTCATGGGATGACAGTACAAGAGTAATGCATTAATCCTGTACAGATAGAAAATCCTCAATCCTTAGGAAGGTGAGAATTTTTCATAAAAACACATTTAAAAAACAGACTGTTTTAACTTCTTACAATATCTCTGGCTCAGTTTTCAACCCTGCAGTGACATCTCATGGCTCCATGGTAGTTCCAGCAAATGCATGCTGTCAAAGAGCAGTGACAACACTGGGGAACACAAATATCTACACATAGAAAACTGGGTAATTGGCATTGATATGGGATGATCCAACCCCATTAGTTGGTAACACCAAACTCATTTATCCTCCCAAGTGAAGCTAATACAAAATACTGCCTGTTCCAAGGTACTTATGCCTCTTTGCACATAGATATGCATGACATGTCAAGAATGTTAGTTTTAAATAAAAGGACTAAGTAAAAGGACAGAATGGATGAGGAGAATGAAATTACAAAACACTAGGCAGGGCTTAAAGAAGTTAAGGAGCAGGGCCAGAGGAGCAACATTAGCTGCTGGAAAGGCTGATTCCCATCCTTCCTAACACAGACAAGCTACCATGCCAAAAGGTTGATGCCTTAGGTGGCCACCTACTTCAAGCAGAAAAAAATAGACAGTCTCTTAGTTTCAGAGGACTGAAGCCATCACATGAATATCATTACAGGGAGCTTTATATCTGCATTGCAGAAGCCAACAAGAGGTGAATTAATATGATGTATTAATAAAGTTAGCATTTTCTTAGCAAAAAAACCCTATTAAAATGCTAAGTCAAAACTCACTCAGTACTAAACCCATTCCAGTCTAACAAATCACTGCATGTGTATACCTTTTCCTAATTTGATGCAAGATCAGTCTTTATTCCTTAATCAACTCAAAGCACAATATCGTTTTCTGGGTCAAATGAAAACTACTATATAATTTATTTTCTTATGATGAATAGCAAAGCTCTTAACTAGGTCTCTTGGGAATCTGGTTTGGTTTTTGCATACATTGCTGGAAACATTAAGGTACTTCACAGATAAAAGCAAACTAGGGAGGTGGGGGAAACCATAAGGCTGGCTTACCTTGTAGCTGAGCTTGCTTTTGAGCACAATACAGTTTTTGTGTGATTATTTGTGAAGGGATCAAACTTGGGCTTATAGAGAAAACTCAGCTGTCCTTACCTACTCACTAGCATGCCAACCCTGCATCATCACATTTGTTCACTCCAGTTACTTAAATCTTCATCATGTCTTTAGGGTCTTGACCTGAATGCATGTGCACTGCCAAGAAGAACACACACTGAGCTCTAAATAAATTGTATTTCCATTTGCTTAATTTTGTGCCCTACTACAGCTATTTAAAAGTCTGAGTATTTCAAAACAGGAACTATAAAAAGTAAAAAACTCTACAGCTTGAACACTGAAAACAAATATTCTAAAATTTAAGGCTATACATTCTACATGATCTCTAAGCTCTTGACTTTTGACATAGGTCATTACTGAAGTCAAACCCTGCTGTGGCAATTTTGGTACTTAGCGACAATAATAGGGATTTTAACCAGAGAACACGGAACAAAAATCCTCAAAGACACACCCACCTTCTACGGAAATATGTTTTCCTCCTCTGGCAATCACCAGTTTTCATACAAAAGAAAGGAAATTAGAACATCTGGCAAAGTGAACTTTGCTATGTCCCTAAGAATGGAGGGTTTATTGAGCTCTAATATAAACTGGAATACTTCCCACTTGACTGGTACATAAAGATGAGATCAAATTAATAAAACATGCACAATTGCACACCCTTGCTACTTTTTTTTATTTATCTTTATTTCTTCATAACACATATCACCCTGACCTAAACATTGGTTTTGGTGGGGTTTTACTTCCATTCTTGTGACATATTGTTTGTTTTGAAGATTCTGATCTATTTATTGAAGAGCCCAACTTTCTTGCAGGGTGCCCCATGAGAGAGAAAGAAGCAGCAATGTTTGCATAGTTGCCTCCAATTAGAGGAGAGCTGCACAGGACAACTCAGGCCCTTCCAGCCCATTTGTTCCTTTTCCTGTCTTTTTTTAATCCAAATGATCAAATCCCCATATCTCCATTGGAGTAAAGTAACAGAGACCAGCAACAACTCTGAAGATGCATTCAAGCACAAAGCAGGGTAAAAGGACTACATAAAAACTATGGAAAGACTTTCAAGTATAAAATGCTTATTTAGTCTAGTGGAAAAAAAAAGATGACTGAGTATGATGGATGTTTATAAAGCCAAAAGCAGCTTGGACACAATGGCTCTCCAAGAAAAGGACAGGATATCAACTGAAGCTAAATGCTGGCAGATCCACAGCAGGCAAAATGAAGGCTCATGGATTGGGTGCTTCAGTCGTGGAAGCAGCAGGGTGTTGTGAATGCTAAGACTTCACATAAGCACAAATAGTTAATTAACTGAAGGTAGATATTTCAGAAGGTGTTGAAGATACCACCTTTTAGCTCTCTGATCCTTGAGCACTACTATATTTCTGTTGTGTTCTTTTATTTTTCTTTATAGAGCTGCATTTGTTTGCCAGAGACAGCAGAGCAGCTTAGATGAACATTTGGTTATGTCAGCTGCTGCCATTCTCAGTTTATGGCTAGTTATCCAAAAGCTAAAATTGCCATGAAAATCTAAGCAAGCTATCCAGCCCTGTGGATCAAGCATAGTCCTGGTGTTGCATTTTATTTATTGCCTCTGAAAAGCAAAAGATTATGTCTGTTAAAGAACAACACTATTTTTTACCAAATGGCACTCATTCTTGCCTAAGGACAAGAGCTCTTCTAGCTGCACATCTCTCACACAGACTTCCAGGGAGGGTGGGAAAAAATTTTTGCTAAACCAAGGATCTGAAAAAATTATCATTATACAGAACACAAAGTTTCCTCTTAGAACTCAGGTGAAGGACCATTGCAGAGAGCCTGAAGTTAAAACTCTAACAGTAGGGTCCACTTTAAAAAAGCATGTGCACTTGTAAAACACAGCAGAAAGACAATTTCCTGCAAGGAACACAGGGGATTTTGCCCTAAACAGTTATAACTTCCAGACTGCTCCAATTCCAGCTCTAAACTGCTTCTTTGTCTGTTTCTAGGCAGCAAAACAGACAAGGAAATATTCATCCACCAATACTGATGGAGGTCCCAGTTCTGTCTTCCAGACCATGTTCAGTGCCAACTTCCTTGCCTGCAGTACTTTAAAAATAAACAAAGCACAGGAATTGTCTTAATTCTGAGGGACATTTCCATATCATCCTTCTGTTCACTCACTCTTCTGAGGGAGACATAATTTCACTGAAAACCAAGCAAATATCTTACTGACTTTAAACTTTGAAACACTCAATGTATAAGTAAAAAATATGAGACAGTCACATGCAAAGCCACCACCATGTGGAAAGGTTAAGGGATATGACAGCCAGAACAGAAGTGACATTTCCAGGTCATGTTTTTCTGTCCTTAATTCTTTCTGGTTATACTCCTCTATTTTACTTTGGTAGTTCAGAGCAGACATACTGTGACAACATGGATGATAAAACACACTACATATTAGACTCTACTTGGTGCTATTTTATCGCACAGTTAATACTGCATAATGGTCCCACAGGACTAAAGGGAGACTCTGGTTACTTACAGAAGGAAAAAATAATAGGATTTTCATTTGAAAAACTGACTAGATTTTTTTTTGGTGTGATTTTTTAAAAAATCCATATCTGGAGAGTTATGGTTAGGTTAAGGGACTCAGCTGTAGTGTACCTATAATTTCTCTTGCTCCAGCAGAACACTTAGCGTGTGAACAACTTAATCCTGGTGAAATATTCAAGGGTAAAGTAAAAATTTAGAATATGCAATAACTGAATGAGGTCCACCATTACATACACATCCGTGTCCCCAGGACTTCAGAGCAATTTTTTTCCTGCCTTCCTATGCAGTGCAAATGGCATTATTTTAGCACTTACCATGGAATCTGCCTGCTGCCTGCCTGCTCACCTGCTCACCATAATGTGCCTGGCCTCCTGCAAAAACACACCCTGACTGCAGCCTGTGCTGGAGCATGTACACCCCCAAGGGGACTGCAGTCAGTGGACAACCCACACCAAACCACAGCAAACAATCAAGCACAAACGAGCAGCAAAAGAGAAACAAGGAGCAGCAAAGAGAAACTGCTGCATACTGACCCCTAACTCCTGCATCACCCATCACTTCAATGTACCAATGTACTAAGAAAGTAGGTGTCTGCAGTGAAGTTAAGCTTGGAAGAAGGGGAAGAAAAGTGCTTTCTCAAAGTGTTTAAATGTTTGCTATCTTTGTTTTCCAATGCCCAAATCAGTAATTAAATGTTTATGTTAACAGGCAATTTAAATTCCCCATATTTAAATTCCCCAACTAGAGTTTGTTTTGCCAACAACAGCAACTGGTGAATTATTTCCTTGCCTTTATTTTAACCCAGAGTTTTCTCACTCCTTTTTTTCCTGTTTTCTCTGTTCCTCCCTCAGCTCTGTCCTGCTGTGGGGGTAGAAGTGTGCAAGCTTGGCTGTTAGCTGAAGACAACCCATCACAATATGGAGTGTGTATAAAATTTTAAATTTTTAATTCCCTGGGAGTATAAATCTGACAGTATAACAAGCTGTTTCAGTAAAGGACTTGCTTGATTAAATTCAAGTTTCTTGCAAATAACATTATTCATGCTAATTAAAATGCCTTCATCAGAAATGGGAAAATAAATTGCAACGAAAGAACACTTTTTTAAAAGGCTCCTCTCCCCCAATGCATAGAGTCTGAATTTTAATTTTCTTCAAAGAGAAACCAGCCAGTATTAACCTTTCAGGTAAAAAATTTGCTATCCTGTAAAGAATACTGTTTTCCTTGCAGAACTGTTTTTCAACAAATGAGAGAGACATATTTGGGCATCTATTTTAGAACCTTTCTGTCTCGGAAACTGAGAAAATTAACCAGTGCTATGTTAATTATTTTGATTATTTTGGGCAATTTTGAGGAGTAACAGGACATTAACACCAAGAAACTGTCAGTGCTCAGATGTCAGTTTGTTCCAGAGCTTTTCCTCAGTATAATGCAGCACACAGAAAGGAAAGAACTGCTGTTAAGTGACAACCTAACTTTTATTAAGACACTGTTTTATATACGTATCTATAACAACTCATTTAATGATGGAGAAAATTTGCATTGAAAAGCAGATAGTGATTGTGAAGTCAGAGGAGATTGTTCATGGCAAAAAAACTGAACTAAATTATAAAGAGCATACTGACCAGCATGTTGCATACCTTTTGGTGCAGAACCTTTCTGGTCCCATGACAGCATAAATAAGTGAAAAACAACATAGGAGTTACATTTCACCTTTATATTGTACTGACTCTATTGCTGTCACACCTGTCATGTCACACCTAAGAGAGAAAATAGTGTTTAACAATTTATTTGGACACTAATGATCTATCAGTCTCTCCCACCAGTCCCTAAAAAGGGAAAACTTGTCCCTGGCAAAGTCATTCAACAGACTTAAAACGTCACCTCAATTCAATATGCTCATGAAGTCTTAACAAATCTCAGCTCATGTGCATGAGATCTGAACAAAACCTGTATTCATCTCCCTACTACATTACACAGTGTTTTTATATCTGCTCATTTAGAAAGCACAGAAAAGGCTCTGGCTCTGCTTGGCCAATAGTCTGCATTTCTTCTTAAAACAAAACCAAGTTTTACAGACTCCTTCTACAACCACAGAATTCAACTTTGAAATCTACAATTGTTTCAGGGTTTAACATATTCTACAATTCTCTGATGACTAATTTAGAGTCATAAACCCAAGAATACTTTGAGTGAATTGAAAAATGCCATCCTGCCACAGCTTTTTTTTTTTACTATACAAGGTTACATCAAACTGTGATCCATACAAAGAATTATATGTATACATAAATAGCATGTAGAAATATCTTAGTTAATGCACTAATTCATGGTGCCATTGATGCCTTCCACTCAAACCTATTTCATATAGTTTTATTTCATTATTAGGCTTCTTTTCCCAGTCAACACAGGCAGAAGAAAGAATCTGCAGGTGCAATTGCCAAAAGAAGTGTGCTTACTGACTAAAAAGGTGAAGAATTTTGTTGCCATCAAGACAAACTACTCACTTTTCTTCTCTCTTTCCATAGTTAGGATCACAGCCCCTATCACCATGACTGTTTCTAAACAGTTGCCACAAATTACAGCCCATAAAGGTGAGAGCTTCTCCTGTGTAAGGAGGAACACTTTACTTTAGAGAATTGTATTAGTTTTTGTAAGAAACTAACATAAGAAATTTTAGAGGACTGCAATAATCTCTGCTGAAACGGTGCTATTTAATTAAAAAAAACACTATAGAATCTACAGTAACATGATTTTATAATTGATACTGCTATTTCTCTAGTGTTTGGGGGCAGGAGGACCCAAAACCTCTGACTAGTCAGGATACTGAATGTTTGCAAAATACTTATCCAAATCTCAGTGACTGAGTCAAGAAAACTTCAAAACCAAAATGAACCAAAGCAACTTCAGCCATGCTTGTAGTTAACCAGATCCAAACTAAAAATGTGTTTGTTCAATTTCTGTTTCTTTAACCATGTAAAAACTTCTAGCTTCAATCTAACAGTAGATGGACATCTAGTGGTATAATATAACTGATTCCTTTTTTCAAGTAGTTTCATATATTCAAAGCCCTATGAATAGAAGGGCTTTCTAGCATTCTAAAAATTAAAATACCACATACACGCTTAAAGACTTTATTTTCAGCTGTGTTTTACCTGCCTTCTTAATTTCGTAAAAGTACCATCAGCAGCAATCAGGAGTCTGGGTTCATGTTCAGAAGACTTCAATCAAGGAAAATTTAATCTTTAGTAAAGAGTTGAATATAATCAATAAGTAAGGGTTCAGCCCTGCAAACACAATACTTAGGTACTCTGTGTAACAACAAATTGGTGGCACTTGGCATAAAAATAGGTCAATATCAGATAGATCTGTTTAAGAAAATGTTTTATGCACTAGAGAATATACACAAACTGTATATCATCATATACACATCATCTGTTAAAAGAGATTTGCTCTGGAACAGCCCAACCAAACCAGGCCCACAAATGTAGATATAAGGAGTTGCTCCTACACAGCTGAAAAATATTGGCAACAATTCTCTAAGTTATTGCAGAATCCATTTCACAATTGTGTATACAGGTTCAACAAGTTATCGATGAAACAGGTATTGATTTTCAGTGATGTTCTGAACAATCAGCAGTCATTGTTTAGTGAGCTATTTTACCTTCCTTAGCTTCTTGTCACTTTGGTGCATGCCTCTAAGATCTGCCCAGGTTTTTAAAATATTAACCACCACATGTCTAAAATAATTTTACCTGGCACTTACTGTACTATATCCTAACCACCACAAGTCTAAAATAGTTTTACCTGGCACTTACTGTACTATATCAAACTGGAAAAAACTAACCTACAATCTTTTAATGTAGAATAAAGAGTTTATTCAAGATATTTAAATGACTAAAATAATAAAAACCACATAAAAGAAGGGGAGCCATATACAGTGATTATTTTTGTTATTTATTTTATTAAAATTATAAAAATCACATAAAAGGGGAGCCAAATACAGTGATTATTTTTGTTATTTATTTTACAGTAGTGACTATCATATTTTTGCTGTACTTGAACTAAAAATAGAAAAAAATTACCTGTCGCTATCATAGTTTTGCTGTACTTGAAACTAAAAATAGAAAAAAATTACCTGTCATCTGACTAGACATGAAACAGTACAGACCATGGAAGCAATGAGATAACACTGCCCTGGCTAAGCAATAGGGTCAGGATAAGAACAGCATCTCATGTACAAGGCTTGGAACGCATGTCAAAAAAAGGAAAGAACTAGAGAAAGGATAGTCTCTTATGTCATTTGGAAAGCATGTCAAAAAAGGAAAGCACTAGAGAAAGGATAGTCTCTTATGTCACTCATAAGAGAGCAAAAATTTGAAAAGCAGTTCAATACAGGAGCACTTAAAGGTTCCCACAAAATGCATTTCTTTAACAAGATGATGGAGGAAAATGTAACTTTTAGTAAAATATATGGGATGCCAGTTCTTAAAATGGTAAAGGGAAAGGCCTCTATGGAAACTGAACACCACATATCCAACTTCTCTTTCTGAACAAAGTGGTCACCTACTGTAAAAACTCAGAAGTTACCTAGAAATGACAAGAAATAATAAGGTGAAAAGGTATGCAAATGTTGCATTAGAGTATGAAATATGGCAGAAAATTTGGCAGAAATTTAGCATGCTCTGACACAGTCAGGGACACAAATCTTACCACAGAAACTTCCCTGCTTTCAGGGGAGGAGAGGAGTAGTCAGAGACACAAATCTTACCACAGAAGCTTCCCTGCTTTCAGGGGAGGAGAGGAGCAAGCCCATCAACTTGTCTGCAAACTAGGCTTGTATTCTCAACCTCTACAGGGAGGATTCCAAATATCAATTTTATACTTTTGGATAAATGAAGGTGGGGCTGTAGTCAAATATAATTGGCCAAATGTTGTTGTCATCATAGATGGGGGGTTAGCCTCTTTCTCATTTTGATATTGCTGGGTATATTTTTCATATGCAAAGAAAGGATAAAGAGGGTTTGGTTTACCTTTGGTCAAGCTGAGCTGTAGGACTTACAGCTGAATCAAAGGAAGAAGAACTTCAGTATTGCTTCCTTCTCCACACAGCTGAGGCAGCAGTAAAGGCTGCCTGACCTCTGCCTGATAGCCTACTCCCATCAGCATGTGAAAACCACCCATCATTATCTCCTCAGATGAGCAGAATCCTGCTTCTAACAAGGCCTGTTAACACGTGGATAAAGGGGGGGTGAGGTTAACATCCCCATACAGAGGTGTGAGTGTTCTTCTGTGCTTCACTGAGACAACATCAAGCTGTGAGGCTTAAACTTCACCCCAGACATCAAGATGTTAACCTCACTATAGCCAGGTGCAAGATTTACAACAGAGTGGCAGGTTAATGGTTGGGCTTGATGATCTTAGTCTTCTCCAACCTGGATGATACCATGATTCTATGATTCTGTGTTTCTAAGATAAGCAAGTGTCTCATCCCACATTCTTGCTCAACCAGCCTCAGAAATTCTCCACAGCAAGCTTGGCAATTTTCCACAGCCAGTAATACAAATACTCTGGTTTGTGAAAGCCTACTACAGAAAGTTGTGCAAGGATCTCTCCTCTGTGTGTAGTAAACAGCCTGTGAAATTAAAAGCTGTTAAGTCACAGGGGAAAAAATACCACATTAGGCACATAATGGCAGATGCTAAACTATCCTTTCTCAGGAAAGCTGAGTCATTCTGGAGAGTGCTCAGAACTGTAGTCAGTGTTCAGCAGTGGCTGAAAAGGTACATAAAGTGTTAGGAGTCATTATGAAACACCAGAAAACAGTACACCAGGATACAAAATTAATGATACAACTAATAGTGCACCCCATTCTGGTCACTCCATGTCAAAGGAAACATAGGAGAGATTGAAAAGAGTCTCAGGGTATTGAGAGGATTCTGTTCCAGCAGAGATCAAATGTATGAAGTAAGAAATAACAGAAGAAAGAGCTAGCAAAGAACACAAAGTTGTGGGTAACCTAAAGGCTGTGTGAGATGTGAACATAATTTTTTATGAGCAGGGGAGATGAGGCAAATACAAATTAAACTGAGTAATAGGGGGAGAGGCAGTGGTTAATTGGTTGGTTGGTTGGTTTTAAAGGGAATGTTTTCAAACAAATTTAAACATTCTCACAAAATGTTTTGAATGCCAAAAATCAAAATGTGCTAAAGGAACAATTAGACTAATTAACTGAAAACAACCCCAGCAAGTGGTATCAGAAGCAATGATGAAAATTCAACCCATAGGCTACTGGAAGCTGAGACAAAATACTACTCTGAACTTGTCCTCTTCTTGTACTCTTCCAACAAGCATCAACTACCATCCAGTCAGAGGAATACAGGACTAGAGCGATGCCTGTTCTGACTTTGTATTGCCACAATAGTGAAAGCAACCATGGAGGAATTCACAGCCCAGATTATATCAAAATTTTGGATATTTGTTTTTTTAATGCCCCGAGAAAAGCATTTAAAAAGCATTAGAAAGCATTAAAAAGCAATAGAAAGCATTAAAAAGTATCAAAAGCTTTGGCTATAGTCAATGAAAATAGGTCTGGCAGGAAATAAAATTTAGGTAAGAACCACCGCAAACATGCAAATGTCTATCCCTACAGCATATATTTGAAAAAAGGAGAAGAGGAAGAAGCAGAGAAGCAAGACTCAAAATCAGGAGGCAGGAAGAGGAGCTGGGAGACAACAAATTATAGCATTGTGGGAGACCAAAAAGGAAAAGAGGAATGAAAACATTTCATAGAGGAGGGACAAACGAGAATGAGTTGATTCTGTCTCGTTAGCAGTAAAGGAGTATGACACAGAAACAGAGGCCTGAATTTCTTCATCTGATATTGCCTCTGCAAAAAGGCAAGAGCTGGAGGGAATAAGATTAAGACAACGTAGAGAGCTATGATCTTCTCAGAGAATATTGACTGCAAAAGGCAGGCAGGAAGGAGAGAGCAGAAAGCAAGCATTAGATGAGGTTAGGAAGGAAGGAATGTAAGGAAAGTAGAAGGTGGGAAGCAAGGGATACTCAGAGCAAGCATCACCAAAGATAAGAAAAACTGAGGCAGAAGAGGACCTGGATGTGGAATTGGGATTTGTGACCCCTGAAAAAAGGATATAACAACCTTAGCAAGTGGAAGTGATTTTCTGCACAGAATCTTGGAAGACATGAGTTAACCATACATATAAAAATTAAATGTCTGGGATATATCAATATCAACTGAAGAATCAACTAATTTTTCTTCAGCTATGAATAAAAGGAGCCAATTTCAATATGTGGCTCCAAAACTAAAAAGCTACTATGATCAAAAGGCAAAAATTGGTATATATAAAGTCTTAGCTGCAGTCAAGACCTCACTAACTTACTCTGCTTATTGTACATTTAAGAGCTTCTTGTAGACTTTTACAGCAGATTAGTAGGAAACAGAAACACACAAGTCATTTATTATCTGAAGAGGGCCAATGACCAGTGGCCCTTCGTCAGTGAAAAGTTAATTCTCCTAAGTGACATTTCTGAATGCCAATTAGCTAGAAGAGATCTTAGTTTATGTTACAGCATAAATGTTTTTGACATGTAGATTTAAAACCAGCATTATCTGTGTTCTGCCTGGTTCAGTCTTCTTTTCATTAAGCATGTCATACTTCAGAGTTGCATTTGATCTGTAAATGGTTTCGTCTGAAGCCATGATACACAAATTAATTTTAGGCTATACAAGTTATGGCACTATGTCTGAACGTCAAATTGAAGCAGACCTTGACTGAAATTCCTTGTTCATTTTCATGGTATCATTAGGTAAATACTGAACAAATATGTCTTTATTCAGAAAAACTCCTATAGTGCAATCTGGATCTTTCCTGTGCTCAGATAAATACCATAAAACATACTTTGAAAAGAAAAAAAAAAACAAACCACAAAACAACTTTATCAGGAGAACAATCGAAAAGCAAAGCTATGAAGATTGCAAGAACGGCCCCTGCATAGAATGTCACAAAACCCAAGTCATATTTTACAGAGAATATTACTGCATTTTATATAAATGCAGTCTGTAAAGCTCAAAGGGGATAAGGAAGGAGATAGAATGGGAATGCTTAACTCTGTCCATAAGAAAATAAGAGGAAAATCAACAGATTTTAGGATTTCAGTACCTTGTACTCCTGCTGTACCTGCTACTAAAGCTATCATCAGAAAAACAGGTTGAAAAGACTCACTCATAAAGGGAAGCTGCAGAATAACTTGCCAGACAGTATTTTTACAGCTTGTTAAGACAATGCCTTGCAATAAGCTGCATTTTCTGGCAGAAAAAAAATGCCTATAGAATCACAGAATTGCCCAGCTTAGAAGGCACCTTGGTATGTTCCCTGGTCCAATCTTAGGGAAAAAAGGTAGATGAGATTATCCATCACCCTGTCTATACCAGCCATTGAAAACCCCCAGCAGGGGCAACTCTATCATTCCCCATGGGAGGCTGTTCCAATTAATGGCTGATCCTTCTACAAAGACTTTCTTTCTTATGTCAAGATGAAAGTTCTCTCAGTGCAACTTGTTTCCATTGCCCCTACCCTTGGCCATGTGGCTTCTAGTGGAGGGATCCCACTCCTCAAGGACCCCATCCCTCAGATTAAGGAGAAAATCTGTAAAAGCAAGTAGATGTGGTATTTCATGATATGGGTTAGTGGGCATGGTGGCATTTGTTCAAAGGTTGGACTAGATGACCTTGGAGGCCTTTTCCAGCCTCAATGATTCTATGATTCTAGAGCACAGCACTGAAGGCACTGCTTGCAGAAGAGACATGGACCAAGGCTTCCCAGCCCACGGCTCTCAGAGCAGATCAGCCTGTGGAATTCATCCTGCAACACAAGCCAGGTGTGGTGGAAATCAGGCAGCTATTGCAAACAGGAAATAGAAGACATGCAGCCACCTCTGAGTGAGGGCAATTTTCGCCTCCACTGCTCCTATGAGGAAGGAAAAAAATCCTGAATATTCTGGTAGGTGATCTAGGTTACAAAACTGTCAGCCTGAATTTCTTCTTTGTTTGTTTGCTTTAACAAGAAAATACACCATTTTATGAATATTATTTACTTTCCCTTTACTTTCCCCTTGCCTTGCCTTGCCTTTTGCCTTTTGTGTTTTGCCTTGCCTTGCGCCCCTTGCCCTGCCTTGCCTTTTGCCTTGCCTTTTGCCTTTCCCCTTGCCTTGCCTTTTGCCTTTCCTTTCCTTGCCTTTTGCCCCGCCTTGCCTTTTGCCTTTTGCCTTGTCTTTTGCCTAGCCTTGCCTTGCCTTTTGCCTTGCCTTTTGCCTTGCCCTTGCCTTTTGCCTTGCCTTTGCCTTGCCTTTGCCTTGCCTTTTGCCTAACCTTGGCCTTGCCTTGCCTTTTGCCTTGCCTTGCCTTTGCCTTGCCTTTTGCCCCTCGCCTTGCCTTTTGCCTAGCCTTGCCTTGCCCACACACTCCGTGCCCGCGCCGCGTGCGCATGCGCGCTGCGCCCCGCCGGGCGGGTATGGGCGGTGAGG
>NW_008682060.1:0-596 GCF_000695815.1 Acanthisitta chloris
GCTGTGCCCGCCCCGAGTCCCTCAGGGGGCTGTGACTATACCAAGCGTCTCAGGAGGCTGTGCCAGCCCCGAGTCGCCTCAGGAGTTGTGACTGCCCTGAGCCCCTCAGAGGATGCTGTGCCTGCCCTGAGTGCCTTAGAATGCTGTGGCTGTCCTGAGCCCCTCAGGAAGCTGTGGAGGCATGAGGCCCTGAGGATGCTGTGGCTGCCCCGTGTCCTCCCCAGGGAGCTGTGACTACCCCGTGTCTGTCTGAGGAGGCTGTGCCCCATGTCCCTCACGGGGCTGCGGCTACCTCCTGTACTCCTCAGGAGGCTGAGACCACCCCAAGCCCCTCAGGAGGCTGTGCCTGCCCCATGTCCTCCTCAGGGAGCTGTGACCACCCCAAGCCCCTCAGGGCAGGCACTGTATCCTCCTTCAGGAGGCTGTGACTACTCTGTGTCCTCCTCAGGGAGCTGTGACTACTCCATGTCCTCCTCGGGGAGCTGTGACCACCCCAAGTCCCTCAGGGCAGGCACTGTGTCCTCCTTCAGGAGGCTGTGACTACTCTGTGTCCTCCTCAGGGAGCTGTGACCACCCCAAAGCCCTCAGGAGGCTGG
>NW_008682060.1:622-18156 GCF_000695815.1 Acanthisitta chloris
GGCTGTGACTACTCTGTGTCCTCCTCAGGGAGCTGTGACCACCCCAAACCCCTCAGGAGGCTGTGCCTGCCCCAACCCCCTGGAGGGTCTGTGTAGTCTCTCCCCAGGCACAGGGAAAAAGCTATGGACAAACATAGGTCCCACTGAGCACGGAGCAAAAGAGGTTTTATTGGGAATTGGTATGAAACAAGCACAAAATGTGGCTTGTGCTGGTGTTCCACATGGCACAGGTGTGAAAATGGATTGGTTATATCCCCGTTTTCAGGCTGATACAAAAAGGAATACAAAATTAACTCTTTACACCTATTTGGTGTAAATTAGGTTCTACAACATCAGGTACCTCTAATAGCAAACAGCAACAGGGATTGAGGCCAAATCCTTATTCCCTGTGCAAGTTATTCCTCACCCCAGTGGAAAAAAAGAGGGATAATACTCCTAATCCTACCTTTCTCCATCACATTAAATATAAATATCTCTGTGGCTCCCAAAAGCTTAAAGTAGTAACTCTGGGCAGAACTCAGAATGAGCAGTGAACACTGTCAGTGCATAGCCAAAAACAGAGCACGTTGCATTGCTGTGTATAAATTCACACTTCATCATCCTCCTAGAAAACATTCTCAAAACATATGTTGCTTCTTGTTGCATTGTTGAATCGTTCCCAAAGTGTGTGAGATGCAGCTTGGTTAAGTATGGGATGAGTAATGAATGTTTAATGTGATTAAAAGTCTTTCAGGTAACTTAAAAGTTCTTCAGGAAAAGAAACAGCCTCACAGGTTTTAGAACAAGCAGTAACAACTTTTTTTTTTCTTTTTGAAGAATAAAATTAATTTACAACATTAGTTTATCAAGAAAAATGTACAGTCTTTTCAACTATATACTTTACAAGATGCTTCAGATCTGCTGTGTCTTTCTATGGGAGGTATATCTTACAGAATTATTTGGCTGCATTATAAGGCAATCAGTGAAAACCACTTTCTTCCACAAGAAACCAGTCACAGGCAAGATGTAATCAGGTGGTTATTTGCAGACAATTTCTGCTGACAGCAGCCAAACTATGATGCATCATCTTTATTAAAATGTAAAGAAATGTGCTTGAAAGAGAAAGGCGTAAACTTGTATCCTCCCCCGGAGTAGAATTTGTTCTGAAATTCCACCCTGAAACGAGAGAAAACCACGAGAACATGTACATGAATCCAAGTTGGTATGGGACAGAACTGTACAACACAAGAGGCAGAACAAACCCAACCCTAATCCTCTCACTTGTTTTCTGTGCAGCTATTTAACCTTCCCCTGGCTAATTTCATGTTTCTCAGGAGACCCAAACCCACTGAGCTGTGCTGTAATCACTCATTTCTTTCTCCTGAGCTGTGCCTCATGTTCATTCACCATCCCTGGAGGTTTTCAAGCTGAGACTGGATGTGGCACTTAGTGCCACGGTCTAGTAACCACAGTAGGGTTGGACTTGATAATCTTGGAGGTCTTTTCCAACCTGGTTGATTCTATGATTCTGTTTGACCAAATAAATTACAGAGTGAAACCATCCAGTGAGATAACCAGACAGCAATTAAAACTACTTACTACTATTATACATTACTAAAAGCTGCATTACTATAAAGAAATGTACTCACATAGTTTGCACCAAAATCAACTCTGAATGTAACTGACCTTAATGATAATAAGCCAATGTAATACTTGAATTCATGGAAAATCACACTCAACTAAAAGAGCACTGAATGTGATTAAATATATTTATTACAGAGCATGAGGCTGTTGAATTTTAACTTTTCTTGTTCATAAGGCACCTAATATTTTGACACAAAAATTCCTTTTAAACCAGCTGAAGTGGTATAAAGCACAAAGGAACTTACCAGTGAAGTCGTATAGCATGGAGAAAAGCAGAAAGGCCCTCCATGACCAACAGAATAAAAACTGTCAGAATCACAAACACAGCTGTAACAGGGACTAGTAGCAAGACCCCATAGGTTGTATCCACACGAAGGCCCTTCCTCAGCACCATCTGCCACAGAACTTCTGACAACTCTGTTGGAAACCAAAAGGTTTTCATCACTGATATTGATAGTACATTCACCCAGTGAGCCACTCTGACCTGTTCACCCCAGTTTCACCAGTACTACAGGACCTGCCTAACATGGGAACTGTAAACATCCTCCACCTCAGGGAGTTGCTTAAAGGTTCATCTCAGTGTCAAAACCAGATCTACTAATGGCAACATGAGTTGGACTAGATGATCCTCAAGGTTCCCTTCCAGCTTTGATTATTATTCTGTGCACATTTCACACTATGACACTAAGACTTTACAAAGTGCCTATAAACCTTCCAAACTGGGCAAAGGATGGAAAATAAATGGTATTGTGCCTAATAATACACTCCTGTGTGGTGTAACACTGCAGTCATATCATCAGTCTCCTTACACACAAAGCAATCAATTAAGACAATCACTAGAATCCAAACAGTAAGTCACAATTTTAGTCTGGAGACTTCCATAGCTCATGATTACCTTAAATAAGGAATAATTTTAACATTAATTTCGTAGTAGTATCACTTAAACAGGTAAACCTCCCCCTGACAGGATTAAAAATCAAGACATATAAAGAACAGTCAACCAAAGAAAACCACTTACGTGCGTGAGCAAGACTCAATGCCCAAAGTCTCAGGTATGAGGCTGTGTTAGAAATGCAGCCCAGACAGTATTCAATGGTGTGAATCACTTGGTTCATAAAAACATCTGCAAAATTAAACTGCAAGATAAAAACACATTTGTAGCCATGTGAACAACATAAAACAAAAACATTCATCTGCAAATCTTAGTATACAGGGAAGGAAAATTCCACTGAAGGGCAATACATTGATTTTGTACCAAGTAAAAAAAAAAAAAAACTGCCATGTATAAGATGCTATTTACAGAGACAACATTAAAAAAATCAGATGCTACAGTTTTCCACTTAGAGTTTTCAATTATTATATCACATTCTTTGTGGAAAACATAAATTGCATTCATTATCAGCAAATAATTCAAGAGTTTTCAATTAGTATATCACATTCTTTGTGGAAAACAAATTGCATTCATTATCAGCAAATAATTGGGAAAACTAAGTACTAAAACCAGCCCTGGTTCTAATTATCATAGAATCATATGATGATATATGATATCTATGATCTTATCTCATATTATTATCATGTATGATAACATCATTATATTATTATAGGATAATAATTCCCATTCTTTTCACGTTTACAATGTCAATTTCTGCAGCTTTAAAAGCAGGATTATCACTGTTACTACTGACAGAAAAATAACAACACAAATACTGTCAGCTGCAAATATCTGTGCTTGTTGCTATTAGTCTCAAGACTAATATTACTGCACATTTCAACACTTAGTTTGTATGAAATTGTGACACATTTTGTTTCAGCAAACAATGCTTGTCTTTTCTATATGTAAGAAGCAGAAGTTACTACCCCAGTGAGGCAGGAGCTGTACATATTCTGCACATTAGGGAGCTGAAGCAATTTTTTGTCTTTCAATTCACATGAGATCAGTGGAATTTGCCAAGACCTTTAAAAATTTACCCAAACTAAACAGCAGCAATAGCTGAGGCCTAGGAGTGTTGCCCAACCCCCCCCCAGCAATAATCCTCATCACAAGATGTAATGTGCAGACATAAAAAGACTTTTGTCCAGATAAAAAGCCAAGATTAGCTAACAGGAAGCTGAGCAATCACCACCTCACCTTAAAAATCCATAAAACCATACAAACCTCAGGATTTTTACCCCACTCTTCAATGTAAGAAAACCTGAACTCTCAGATGCAGAGTCCTGTTTGCAAATAAAGCACTTTTCCTGTTCTCCACTGCAGATTGTGGTTTACTGTAGCAGCCTGAACACACCCAGAAATCATGATCCAAAAGCAACAAATAAAAATAAACAAACTGCATTCAGCATCAAGTTAGCAAAGGTTCAGCTGATTTTCCTGAAAGCTTCCAGGCATGACCAGGTTCTCGGATTGATTTCCCACTTCTGATCTGCTTTTAATGACAAACTAGAGAGTAAGTAAAACCATTACCTCCTCTGCATCCCCCTCTCTCTGCCCACTGTCCAGGTGACTGCTGCCTTCTTCCACATCATGACACCTCAGCAGAGAAAGTTCTTCTTCACTTTCTTTTCTGACAAGCTTGTAGCCACTCTACAAAATGGAAATTATCATCTCTTCAAGCAGGATCCCAGTGTCATTTTTTAAACTTACTTAAACCAGTTGCAAGCAAAAGCAAAAAGATTTAAAAGGAACAAAGTACTATGATGTATTGCAGTAAAAAACTTTCCAAGATGAGCAGAAACTAGTGATAGGGCATGGAATGTTAAGGTGTTGGAATGGAGCGAGGAATGGAATGTTAAGGTGTTGGAATGGAGCTTAGAGATCATCTAGTCCCTGCCCTGGGCAGGGACACCTCCCACCAGAGCAGGATGCTCAAGGCTCATCCAACCTGGAATGAACACTGCCAGGGCTGGGGCAGCCACAGCCTCCCTGGGCAACCTGTGCCAGTGTCTCACCACTCTCACACAAAAAACCCTTATCCTTACTATCTAATATAATTTGACCTTCTTTCAATCTATACCTGTTACTCCTTGTCCTGTCACTATAGTTCCTAACAAAGTGTCAAGGAGTAATGGGATCAAACTGGACAGAGGGGAAATGAAGGTTAGATACACAGAAGAAATTCTGTTACTCTGGTGAGGCTCTGGCACAGGTTGCCCAGAGCAGCTGTGGTTGCCCCATTCCTAGAAGTGTTCCAGGCCAGGTTGGATGGGGCTTGGAGCAACCTGGGCTAGTGGGAGGTATTCCTGCCCATGGCAGGGGTTGGAACTAGAAGGTCCCTTCCAATCCAAACCATTCCATGAAATATGCACTAAGCACATTATGTGCAGTACAACATCAGCTGAATTCTACACTGAGGAAACCTGTGAGTGTATCAGCACTTACCCTGTACATTCTTATGCCTCGACCTCCGCTGTGCAACCAGTATAAATAAAGTGGTTTCCCAAACAGCATTACAGGAACACAAAGGAAAGCAACACTAAGTAAAAACCTCTGCAGAGCAACCTGTTTGAGGGGGGAAAAATATTAGATTAGATCACAAAATCAAGAGTGGGCAAAGCCATCCCATTTTCCTTTACAGTATTATCTGCACAGGGAACACAGTAAGATCACTACTCACCTGGCCAGTGTAGCTCTCTGTTCCTCCAGCAAGAAACAGGAACATGTTAATGAACTGAATCAGGATACTGGGAGCAGTTGTAGAGTCCTCTGCAGAGTATGCCAACCATTTAAAGAAGATCATGAACACAAGGTAGCCAAAGATGCACATCATGAATAAAAGTTCAGGAATAAAAACTAAGTAAATATTATACATCTTCTTGAAATGCCTAAAAGATAAAAAGGGGGATGGGGGATTAAAAATAAGTGTTAAAAAGATCAACATGGCCCAAATAGGATTTCAGTGAAACAAAGCAGTACTCAGCACTGCCTGAGATTTCAATCCAGAACTGATTTCTTCATACTCAGTGACATCTCAATCAAGTATTTCAAGTGGAAATTAAGACATAAAGATAAATGTATCTTTCTTTAGCAACAAGTGAAATAAAATCTTGTATTTAAAATAAATGTCTTCAGGTTTTTTGGCACAATCCTGATCCATTAATAACGTCCAGAAAGACCTCTGCACTACTGTTTCTTCTTAAGAACAGTTTTCACAATTACTGTTTTCAAAAAATGACTCCAGTTTCTCTTAGCAGATTAACTGTTATAATTCAAGACTTGACAAAAAATACACCGTTAATATTCTTATAATTTCTTGTACTTACAAGTGGTTAAATAGCCCCAACACAACTCCAAATGTCATGTGAGTCACCCCAAAAATCACAGACATTTTCATCTTGAAAGAGTTTAAGAAAGTGAGACGGTTGCTTGCCAAGTTCCATATCTGAGGAAGAAAACACAAACCCAGCATTAAAAAGGGTGTAACAGAAGATATTGTAGAATCATAGAATTTAAGGGTTGGAATGGACCTTACAGATCATCCAGCCCCAACCCCCTGCCCTGGGCAGGGACATCTCCTCACTAGATCAGGTTGCTCAAGGCTCATCCAGCCTGGCCTGGAACACTGCCAGGGCTGGGGCAGCCACAGCCTCCCTGGGCAACCTGGGACAGTGTCTCACCACCCTCACAGGGAGAAACTTTTTCCTGATATCCAACCTAGACTTTCCCTCCTTCAGTTTGAACCCATTACCCCTTGTCCTGTCACTGCAGTTCCTAACAAAGAGCCTCCCTCCACATCTCCTTGTAGGCCCTTCAGATATTGAAAAGTTGCTCTGAGGTCTCCTCACAACCTTCTCTTCTCCAGGCTGAACAGCCCCAACTCCCTCAGCCTGTCCTCACAGGGGAGATGCTCCAGTGCTCTTAGCAACTTTGTGGCCTCCTCTTGACTTGCTCCAACAGTTCCATGTCCTTCTTATGCTGAGGACACCAGAACTGTGTGCAGTATTCCAGGTGGGTCTCAGCAGAGCAGAGGGGAAGATTCACCTCTTTTGCCCTGCTGCCCACACCTTTTGATGCAGCCCGAGATACAAATGGCTTTCTGGGTTGGATTATTGATTTCCTAATCTGGGAGAATGAAAAGAATCAACAGTTTGGCTCTATTATCACCTCACTGCTGGTGTCAATTCCTTCTCCACCCAACCTGTAGCTGTGCCTGGGATTGCCACAGCCCAGATTTGGGACCCTGCACTTCATTTGGTTAAACTTCATAAGTAAACCAGTATCCTTTCTCTACTGGAGACCAAAATTCTACCTCAAATAGGGATCACCACTGAAATTTGGGATTTGTGAAAACAATTAAATCTTCGAATTGGCAAAAGAAAAGCTCTTGTTGAAAGGAGAATGCAAACAGAAATGTGGTTTTTTTCATAGTAAGACTTATCCTTCTAATACACATACCAAAACCTGATATACAAATGACTGATCATCACAAAGGGATAATTGATGAGAACTAAACTAACCGGATCGATTCCAAAGGGATAAGCTCCATTGTATACACCAGAAATATTTGGATCCAGTGCTAAAAATTGATGAGACTTCAGATCCTCCTTGCTGCAGTGAAAGAAAAACCCAATCAGGTCTGATAGTGTGTGAACATAGTGACAACATACACTTTCCCCTAGAAAATATATTAATTGGAGACAAACTAATGCATCAGTATAAATCCCTAAAAAATATATTAACTGGAGACAAACTAATGCATCAGTATAAAGACAAACCACAACAGGATAGTTAAAACAGATGACCAGAAGGGCTAAATAAACTGTTGCAGGAAGAACATTTCTGGTTAGTTAAAACAGGTGACCAAAAGGGCTAAACTGTTGCAGGAAGAACATTTCTGGTACATGGTATAGCAAACAGACATTGCTACTCACTGCCAAACCTTCTCAAACATGGCTGAAACATTCCATCCAGATCCAAAAATATTTAATGACTTTGAAAAACAGTCATTATAGATCAATCCAGTGTATATGGAGAACAGCCCCATCAGCAAAATCACGTATCTGCCTTCAAATATCATCTTCACTATCTGTAAGTGTTGGAAAAAAGAAAGAATAGAGAACATGAAATGCTGTGTGAGCAGTGGTTATCTAGACATTTCTAAGAGAAACACATTTTTGGACATACAAAGACACCTAAACCCTAAAAAGCTCTAAAAACTAAACACTTAAAAACTAAGAGTTCTTGTGAGCAGCCATTAGGAATCTGAGCTTCCATGGCACACACTGAGGCTCCTCTCACTGGCATTGTTGCACTAACAAATAATCTTTGAGTCATTTCTTTCCTGGAGCTAATTTACAACCAGTTACACATTTGCAGCCACTCTTAGTTAAATATAATTGGAGATGCAAGTGTTCCTGCATTCCGACCCCACGTGATTAAAAAATGGCTAAAATGAAGCAGAATTAGTCTCAAACTGCAACTCCTTTTAGAAACACTAGAAGGATGGAATTTGAAAACCATTTCTTCCTCAGGCTGTTGCTGTACCCACATTCTGTACAGCACTCCCATCACTGAGCAGCCCTGGCACAAGGAAAGGCAAGTCCAACAGCATCAACTCATTGTTGTCTTTCATTCCAAACTTATTATTTACAAGTCCAACAGCATCAACTCGTTGTCTTTCATTCCAAACTTATTATTTCTGCCCTTTCCAAAAAAGTGAATAGTTTAAGATGTCACATTAATCTCAAGGAATATGGTGAGTTTAAACACAAAGTCCTCAAAGTCCACTCTAACACCTGTGCACTGAACAGCACTTTTCAGAAACATAGTGACTACTGAAGTGAAGTAAATGATCTGTAATTCCTCTTACCTCATCTTGTGATCTTTTAAACCTAGGGTGGTTTTCATACAGAATTATCAGGAGTGCAAACAGGAACATTAGCAAACCATGGCCAAAGTCTCCAAACATAACAGCAAACAAGAAGGGGAAAGTGATGATGGTATAGAGAGCTGCAAGGACAACACAACACATTTCAGGCACAGCACAGCAGCTCTTCTGTCTGCATCATACCTCAGCAATTCAAGACTTTAATCTCTCAAAGTTTTCAGCTTTAAGTCTGAAAGACATTTCCCCCACCTAATAGACCTTTTCCCCACACTTTAAGTTTAAACAGTTTGTTTACTGTGTATCCCATAGCAATGGCAACGTCCCAGCTGAGCTCTAGCTGCCAGTTCTGAGGATAATATGAGCCCAGGAAAGAAAAAACAGTTCTTTCTCCATATGTGTTTTGGCTTTGTATTATAATGTACATCTCCTGCACAGCATGACATAATCAACATATCTACAGGAATATATTTAACTAGTCTATCCAAGCTGGATTTTTTTCAAGTGATGAGCTCTGTGCTTCACTGGGATCAATACCATTACCAAAGTTTTGCCTTTTTACCCCTAAACAGCAAAAAAAAAAAAAAATTCTACAGCTATTATCAGCATCTTTAATGCTAAAATAACTCAGCAAAATCATATCTCATCACTACCTGGAGCATCATGTGCACTTCTGATGAGCTACTGAAACTTGAAAACAACTGTGTGGTTGTCACCATTTTGCCTTTACTAGTGAACAATTCAGCAAAGTGTTTAAATACTTAGTAGTTAAGGACAGCACAGCTCACACTTCAGCTCTCAGAAGGACCAACCTGGATTCACTTCCCCATAGCTTCCAACTCCATAAGCATCAACAATGTTCTGGAACCCTGAGGTGAATTTATTTGTACGTATCAATGTTGGAGGAGGTTGTGTTGTTGGGATGGTATTTATGAATGAAGAAATTGTAGCTCCACTCTTCCTCTAATTACAGAAAGAAGATACATTTACATAAGAATACTGTTAATGTAATCAAAGCGAAAACATTTGCTCTATCAGCAGTTTCATTGATCCTGAAATACCACTAAATTAAGCCCCAAGGTTAACATTCATCCCTTTGTGCCTCCTCTAGAAACAGATTGTGTACAGTGTTCTAATCCCAACCTCGTATGAAACACCAGATGAGACTCATCAGTCAGTATTATAAAACAAAGATTTGCTATTAAAATTCTCTCTTACAAAACAAAAGCCAACACAAGGGAACTGGCACCTTCTGCATGACTGCAAATAGCTCTGTGAGCCCAGCTGGATTCAGGTCCAACACAGAAGTTATTCACAAAGAAAACCAACACACAACACTAACTGAAGGCTGTGCTTGTAAAGAAATTCATGAATCAGCCAGGGTGGAAAAGATCTCCAAGATCATCCAGTCCAACCCTACTGTGGTTACCAGACCATGGCACTAAGTGCCACATCTAGTCTCAGCTTGAAAACCTCCAGGGATGGTGAATCTACCACCTCCCTGGGCAGCACATTCCAATGTCTGAGCACTCTCTCCATAAAAATCTCTTCCTAATATCCAACCTAACCCTCCCCTGGCAGAACTTGAGTCTGTGCCCTCTTGTCCTGCTGCTGGTTGCCTGGGAGCAGAGACCAACCCCCACCTGACTCCAACCTCCTGTCAGGGAGTTGCAGAGGGTGAGAAGGTCTCCCCTGAGCCTCCTCTTCTCCAGGCTGAACACCCCCAGCTCCCTCAGCCTCTCTTCATGGCACTTGTGCTCCAGTCCCTTCACCAGCCTCGTTGCTCTTCTCTGGACCTGCTCCAGCACCTCAATGTCCCTCCTGAGCTGAGGGGCCCAGAACTGAGCACAGGATTCAAGGTGTGGCCTCACCAGCACCGAGTCCAGGGGCAGAATCACCTCCCTGGTCCTGCTAACCATACTGTTCCTGACACAAGTTCACAGAGACCCAGACCAGCCTGTGCCTACTTCCAGTCTGGTTTTAATAATTCTTTTCTTTCCTTATCTGTCTAATTAGTTCAAGACAGAAGTTTTATCAGCAGTGAGAATTCAGCTGACTTACTGATCCTTCCTCCAAGGCAAAGCGCAAGTTCTGCAGATCAGCCACTGGGCACCAAACCTCAGCAATTAAACACTTATTTGTCACATCAAAACTGCACAGGTTGAGCACGTGGTAAATGGCTTTCATCTTCTTCACTTGGATAACCCACGTATAGATGGATTTGGATGCTTTACACAAGACTTGGCGTAGGTAATCCTCAGTTTTATGCAGCACCTAAAGAACATAAATATTTCACTGGGAACGTGCCAGTGGTTGTGCTGACCACAGCAAAAGCATCTCATGTGTCTAGTGCTGGGCCACATTTTCAGGAGGGCACACTGCTTAAAACAAAAGGCAATGCCAAGTGCCCTGAGGTTTAACAGACACATGCAAGGCAAGAACAGGGACGTGACACACTGTCACGTTCAGCTCTGAAGCTGCACATGTTTTAGCAACAGGTATCTAACGCTGTGATTCATCAAATAATTCCCTCTGGTGCAACAACTCCAGCAAAGGGAAATCTGTTATTTACTCACAGTATGAAGATCCTGAATCCTAACGTTTAGTCCTTCAACAACGGTCTGACGTTCCTCCGTGTTGTTGGGATAGGGATACACGTGACAGTGGTAGCTACAGACACACAAAGGTTGTGCTAAATAACCAAACTCACCCAAACCAAACCACCCATCCCTATGGCCTAGGCAAATCTGCCACACACCATTTAATAACCAGGGAGCAGATTCAGCTGAGGGAGTCAGTACTCTGCCTGTGCTTAGCCAGGACTGCAGGGAAAATGACTCACAGCACATTTATTTGTACACTGCAGAATCACAAAGCTAAATGAGGGGAGGGACAAACTGAACTTCAAAAACCTTGTCTAAAAATCAACACTTACAAGAAAGGAGAGCAGGGGAAAAAGCAGCTAGAAAATAACCCAGAGATAAAGAAATTATATACATTGATTTTACTTCTTACCAGTCACAAATCTTCTTAACTTTCTGGCCAATTTGTTCACCCCAATAGGACACTAAAAAAACAAACCACCTTGTGGCTTCACCCTGAAAAAGCAAAATGTTGATGAGGTTGGTTTTAACCAACAACTCCACAGTGATATAATGATAGAACAAAATAACAAACCTGAGTAATTACAGAAAGCTGTGTAAGTAACATTGACTTTCCACATTTTAGTGAGGATCAAACAATAAAATTCAAGTGTGTCAACATCCCTTTTACTTTTTTGTAGTAGAGAAAAAGAGAAAAAGGGTTTGGGGAAAATAAAAAAGAGATTTTACCATCTCAGAATTATTAGTAACAAAAAAGCCTAAAGACAATGTCACAAATCAGAAACAAAGCAAAAAAAAAAAAAAAAAAGTGACAGATTAGGCTGCTATAATTGCTGATCTGCAAAAAAGGGATTTTCTGAGTTCAGAGAAAAAACTTCACAGAAAACCAGCTGTACTTGACTCTCAGCCACTGAATGAAGCAGTAAAATGGCTATCAGAAGGCAAAGCACTCACAGACCTAGTTAATAAACACCCAAGCAGCCGTTTATGCCACGTGTTTTGACCAAGGAGCCAATGGTAAAGTCACTGCTATTCCCCAGTGAAGTTCTGCACTCATCAAGCTGAACCATGAAAAATTAACCCCCACTCCTAGAGTTCTGTTGACATCCAGACCTTGAATTTTACAGTCTTACAAGTTCTAACACTTTTAAATAGTTTTTCCTCCAAGGGCACTGGGAAATCACTTCCATCCTCTGTAGACAGACCTGAGCAACAATTCTTCCCAATTGTATGAAAAGTACACACAAAATAAACTGATCATTCCAAAGTTTACTCACTGTATCTGGATCTTCCAGGGACTCATCCAACTCTGCATAGGTAAGGATAGTGTAGCCTTTACAGACTCTCCAAAGCATTTTTTCAAACGCTTCAATTTTTGTTATGTGAACTAACCCAGAGATGAACCTATGGAAAAAGAGAAAGTTGAAAAATAAGTTCAAATCCACAAGAAAAAAGAAATCAGAAGCTCAGAGTACATCATCACTCAGGATCACCCAGTCAGAGTAATTTAACATCTGTCATGGCTAGAGGAGGAAGCATCACCCTGAACAGGAACTAACTGGTACCTAAAATACCAGTTGGCATATAAAATTTCTGTTTGGAAAATAAACAGACTGCAGGGCTGAGCACACAGCTAGAGTCACATCTAACCAGTTACTTCTGTGACAGTGAGGCTCTTTAATTGCTCCTTGGCAGGATACTCTCTCCTAAGGAGGCTGCAGACAGCAATATCCATTCAGCACTTTAAAGGGAGCACAGTGAATTATGCTACATTTACAGCTGACACTGCCAGGTGACTGAAACACTTGTGTTTATGCTAGCAAAAGAGTTTGAACAGCAGAAGGAAGTACTGATTTAAAAGATTTTCCTTTACACACATACTTGGCTTGGTGGAAGCTTTTTGATAGCTTTTTTTATCACTGTCCTACTTATCTCTTCAAACAATCTAGTTTTGTTGCAAAGGTACATTGAGGTCATAGAATCATAAAATCTAAGGGTTGGAATGAACCTTACAGATCTTCCAGTCCCAAGTCCCTGCCCTGGGTCAGGCTCTTAGCCTGTCTAGAACTGTTTTGCACATCTGTAATGACTACAGTCCACCTTTTAAGGGAACAACCCATTATTTACAGCAGCTCATCAAGCAGTTCTGAAAGAGCACACCCAGACAACCTGCCACATGTGGTCTGGCCCATACCTACCCCAGCTTGGCACCCAGTCTGTGCATGCAGTTGTAATCCACTAAGGGCTCGTTCTCCACAGATGGAAACTCTTCATAATTGGCATGTAAACGGGATTCATACTGGCAAACAAAAGAAAGACCATTCATAGCTTTCAGAGGAAAAAAAAACAACTTTCATTCCATTATTAGCCTAAAGAAAAGCTAATGAAGGAAATTATTTTGATAAAAATATAAAACCCCTTTCCATCTTCAATTCAGACAGGAGAGAGAACTTGGGATCTCAAGTGTACTGCCCTTAGCAATTACAGCCAGTGTTGGAAAATTACATTTCTTAGCACCATTTATGCATCAAAATAACACAACTACACCTTCCTTTTCAACTGGCACCAGCAGTAACAGTCAAAACAATTCACCAGAGAAGCTCCTCTAAATTCAGGGCTGCATTTTGCTGTGTGGATGGTCCCAGCCTGGCACAACCAGTAATGAGCAATGGACAGAGCTGCAAAGCCCAACACCAACTCAGGCACTAAACTACAACCCCTGACAACACCCAGCAAGGACACCCAACCCTTGTCAAACACCACAGGCAGTACCTCGGGTGTTCTCCTGACAAACCTCTGCGTGACATCTAACATGCACCGATATTCGGTCAGTTCCAGCAGGTTTCTCCTCAATTTTTCTTTGTTTTTAGTTATTTCCCTCAATTCTGACTCCAGCTTCTGCAGCTGCTCCTAAAACATGAAGGAAAACATGATACAGAATCAGTTACAATGTTTTGGGAAACAAGAGTAGAGTTAATTTTAAGCACATGTTAATTTGAAACAATAATGGGACTTTGCCAATGTCTTGATTAACTAAAGCTCCATAGGATTTATCCCTCAGCCTGCCCAAGATTGTATGGAGTAACCTTGATCCTCCACTGGCATCTGTTAATTCTGCTGTTCTGCCCCTCACTCTGCCCAAGTAATGCAGACCTGGAACTAGAACTGCAGACAGCACAGGGTGGAAGACACACATCTGTGCTGCTAACAGAACTACAACAAAACAGAATGTTGTTCAAAATTACATCTGTGCCTCCCAAGCTTCAACTTCTTATGCAACACCAGAGAAAGGATTCAGAGCAAGCAGCACCATGTTTTGCTGTGCAACCAGCACTGCAATGTGCAGAGCCTTGGGTATATAAAACTCCCACACACCTGGAAGTTTTGGAGGCACAAAGAGTCTTAGGTAAATCCCAAGGCAATAAATGAGGCTGAGGGACAACAACAGCAATTTGCCTGGAACAGTGTAATATGCTCATCCATCAAAATATAACAGCTGACTGCACATCCTGTGAGCTAGCACTGACCCTTTCACAGGAATTTTGTGCTGATATCAAAACCTCACTGGCAGGCTTGGAATTAACACTGGCATGAAGGGAAACTCCCAGACAAGAAAGGGAAGCAAATGCCTTGGCCCCCCTGCCACACCTTTATAACTTAAATCATAAGCAATGACAGCAAGTAATTAAGTCTGAAATTAAGCTCCAAGACCCAGAGCTACACTTTTGGCATCTGCTTAGTGGAAAAGTTACCTGGATTTCTAAAGTGTGTTTCAGCAAAGGTGCAGGAGGGGCAACATCTCCTTCAGGAAGTGGAATATCTGCCTTTTTAATTTCTTGTACTAAATACCCTGGAGCAAGAAGAAAAACAGAATCAGAAAGGAAACTGCATTGCCTTACACTTCCCAGTACACTGCAGAGTTGACCTTCAGCTGTTATTGATGGTGCTGATCACACTGCAGCATCAGGCCCTGCATAATATATTCACTCATTTTAACACCACACACTTGAGCCCTCAGAAATGAGGGGCTGACAGAGTGCTGGAGATAAAGCACACAGAACACTCCTGCCTTGAGAGTTTGCAGAAATAAGTGAACTTCAGAGTTCTCTGACTGAGATTTTCCAACCACAAGTACTTTGTAAGAAGCTTTTAACATTTCATAGTGCCCCTTTGTTGCTGCACAGTATCACTTTCTGCTAATCACACCATTTGCCAGCACCCACGTTCTGCTCACTGACCCATGGTTGGAATAAAAAGTGTTCAAACAAGGCAGCTTAGGCAACCTGCACAACAAATGCAACTCACACTGGGCAGGGAGATTGCCAGAATAGCTGCTGGCATGGTTTGGCATGACCAGCACATGTCTCTGACTGGAGATTCCAATTAAAGGAATCCTTCAGTGGTAACTTTTCCTCAGGATACACTGAAGACATCAGCATCCTGGCTGCAGTGCTCTGCATACCCTTCTCTGTTCATTAACTACCATGAGAACACAGTAATTACTAATAACCTGAGGTATTTTTGAGGGTGCTTGGAAGTTAAACTGTATTGAATTACACAACATGAAAAAAAACAGGGAATGTCTTACAGTCAGAGAGTAAAAATTGCATTTTCCTTGCTGAGTTTCAGGCAGTCAGTACTGAAATGGTCTTAACTATTTATCATCAACACATTAGCAACTCTTCTTCATCTCTGAGCCTAAAAAAACCCACCCTGTATTTAGTGGAAATAAGTTTCACAGCTCACAAAATTTTATACCATTCTGCAGCATTTAGGTCACACAAGACTAGGAAGATTACAGAAACCTGTAGCTGAAACTTTCATCTAGCTCCACTCTAGCAATGTAAACTCTAATAAAACCACAGGTGAGAAAGGGCAGACATGAAAACAAAGCTCACCAAGTATTCTTTCCATCTCTTCACACTTCTTCACTTCGTTCACATATTTTCTCTGAAATACACTTACATTTGGGTTAAGCTGAAGGAGAAGGACAAAATGTTTATTAGGGATTCAAAACAGCAACTGACCCTAAAAAACCACAGCTGTTTCTGTGCTTCCTGGAGACAACTTGCACATACTCTGTGTGCTATTTGTAAAGTGCTTTTCAAGTAAAAAAACCTAAACAGATTTAAAAAGTCTTCCAAGAGCAGAGTTGGTTTTATTAAAGCAGAATTATCCATGTCTTTTGCTGGTTGTACTCACACAAAACATTAACTACTGGAGAAACCATTTCTAACCCTATTTCTGCAGTGTTAAAATATTGCTGAAGGATTTCAAATTAACAAACCTTTCTACAAGCAAATTTGAGGCCATTTTTTCCACAAAATCTATTTGAAATATTCAGTTTTGAAGGAATCTTTTTACATACATCCCCAAACTATGAGTGTGCAATGTCTCTGACAATTTCTTCAGCTTTTAAATTATAACTAATGGGTTATTTCTAGAACAAATGGTGTGTCAGGGAATTGGAACTGGCATCAAAATGTTAAACATACATTCATGTAACAATTCTTACAGCTCTGCCTCCTCCTCCCTGCCACATTTACTGTTAATTTCAGTTCTCTCAGCTTTCCCTGCAAAGATTTTGCAACCTACATTTCTAATGTCTGTTTGGAAGACATTCCAAAGTCTCAAACAGCAAGCAAAGATCATAATTACAATGAGACAACACAGAAACAAAGTTAATTATTGCCCAACCCAACTTTATGTTAGGCAGGCAGGTAGTTTCCTCCAAGGTGAGCTGCTCCTCCAGGAACAGAAGTGCTTCACACAGCAATCTGTGATGCTGGAGAAACAAACCTACAGAGCAGCTGTTTCTATCAGGCTGTCCTGGGGTGGACACACCAATGAGCTGTGCACACACTCAGACTGAAGGCAGTGAGGTGCAGGGGGGGCAGGGGCTCTCCCATGGGATCCTGCTGCAAAGAACCCCAAGTTTGTGCTACTTCTATGAGAAAGGCTGGACACAGCCAACCCACAGCACCCTCCTGAGAGTGCCAGGAAGCCTCACTGGGTTCCCATCACCCATCCCTGGCCAGTGCCATACAGGGATTGGCCACACACCGGTGAGTAGGGGACAGATGGGAACAGAAGTGGTGCTGGAGTCTTCCACATAGAATCATCAGGGGTGCAAGAGACCTTTAAGATCACCAAGTCCAACCATTAACCTGCCACTCTGCTGTAACCCCCAAACCATATCCTCCAGCATCAGATCCAGATGCCTCTTAAACACTTCCAGGGATGGTGACTCTACCACCTCCCTGGGCAATATTCCAGTGCGTTGGAATTGTTGCCCTCTTGGAGGTCTTTTCCAACCCAGATGATTCTATGATTCAAACACCTTCAGGGATGGTGACTCCACCACCTCCCTGGGCCACAACCCAGTGCCTAACAGGGGGAAAACTCTCTCTCCAACATCTCCTCTGCCTCTCCCCTATCTCAGCTCACTGCCGTTCCCTCTAACCCTCTCCCCGCACGGCAGAACAGACCA
>NW_008682061.1:0-15444 GCF_000695815.1 Acanthisitta chloris
TGACTTGCTCACAGAGTGGCAGGGAATCCAATCAAAGAGAAAAAAGAAACAGGACAACCCTTCCTTGGGGAGTAGGAAAGACAATACAAGCTATTCTAAAATCCCTGAAAATACTGGCTTGATTTTAGGTCAGGCTCTCCTTCCCCCTTCTGCCCTGTGAGCACCTCCCTCCACTCGTAACAAAGGAAAATTGGTATTTTTCAAAATTCTTCTGAAAGCCAACCCGGCAGATGGTTCCTTCCATGCCGGGGAGGGAACAAAAAGGAAAACCTGCCAGGATATATATCACTGAGATGTTACAAATATGGGCATGGTGACTGGCCTCTGATACAGGGATTTCACATAGGCCTATTAAACTATATGACCAAGATGGACAGAGTTGACTTATATCTCCAGCATGCAGCTCTTGTACCCCACAGGCACGTGCTAAGTTTTATTATCTTAAGTCAGGCCAGATAGACCAAAAAAAGACAGGGTTTCTCCCTATTTCCATCCCACCTTTTCAGCACCTTAGGATGATCCCCCATGCCAACATCTTAGCAGGTAGAACTGAAGTTCAGCACCCAAAATCACAATGCAATAGTGATTTATTATAGTTTATTATATTATTATAGTTTATTTTGACAGTAATTAGTAACTGTCCTTCTTTGCCAAAGTCTTATGTACACATCAGTAATATGAACTCCAGCAGGTGCTGAAAGCCAAGGGTGTCACTGTCAGTCCTTCTGTTGTTCTATTGCACATCCTCTTCCCTCTAGATGACATCAATAGCCAAATTACCACTCTCTTCAAGGGTGCCCGAAGCAGACTCAAGGGCCCCACATCCTAAGTACCCAAGTTACCTTCAAGGATGAAACATGACTTGGCTACCCACCATAGCTGCCAAGCAAAATACAGGGAGCAGCAAAGGATGTGCTGCCTTCCAGCAGAGCTGCCCTGTGCTTCACAAATTCCCATGAAGCACATTGGCAGTTGCTGTCCCCGAGTGACTAATAGAAGGTCCTACCCATGCCCAGAGTTGATGACCTAAGGACAGATCATGTTCTTCTCAGTTCCTCTTGCAATCGCTCCATGTGTGTGTCACAGAAGGAAACAGGCTTCCCCTCCCCTTCAAATCAGGAATATAATTGCAAGTAGTGCAATGAAATGAAGACAAGAGACAAAAGGCTGGAGGGAATTCATCCTAATAATTACATAAATTATTGAAGAAAAGCATCCCATGGAAAGCAAGAGGATGGATGTCTTTGGGAAGAGTACTCACCTGAGTGCTGGTGAACACAACATCAGAAAATGGGCAAGACAAATTCATTATCCCCATCTAACCAGCACATACATGGGGTATAGAAGTACAACATCATCAATCCAGTACCATCAGTTCTCAGTGGAAGATGCAACAAAAGTGCCTACCAGTTCCCCACTAATACAGATTAGGCAGGAGACTGATGTAGGGACTGTCCCTGCAGCTGAAAAGACTGGGAGGAGGAAATGAGGGATGATCAAGCACCTGCTAGCGCTGCTGCTCCTCAGTGGAAAAATACCTGCCTTATGTTTATTTTTCTGTCTTAAGGGTGAGATTTCATCAAATTACCCACCTGGGAATACAGCAGGTATCTGCCAACAGGTCATTTAGGTGAAGCTACCCAGGCCAGCACAATATTTTAGCATATACTGGAGTGCAGGGGAGGCTACTGAAAAAAAGTCCATTTGGAAATTACAGTGTAGGCTCTACCTCAGAGGTATGAGGAAACTATTTCCTATGTGTCCTCCTGGGAAACACCTGCCAAGCACATTACAGAAGTGCCTTTTCACAGAAGTACCAGGCGGGGAATGAGCAACATTGCCCTGCTGTGAAGCACAGGCATGATTGGTGGTGACACATCAAAAATTCACTGCTCAGCCCTCTCCTCCTCAGACAGAATCATCAGCAAGGAGAGTGGCTTCTAACTCATTTCCTTGCACTGCCAGATTATAAGGCAAAATTATCTGCAAATCCCCTCAGAGTTGATTATCATCTTTCAGTTATGCAGGTGGAGAATGGCTCACAGGAAGCTAGAATGCTGCAAAGTGCTGAAATTCCTCAATGAACCACACAGGTTTATAATGGTAGAGTTGTTGTAACACAGATGTTAATAAAATATACCATATCTCTCTACAAACCTCACCACCCAGGTGATACATAGAGCCATGAGAAACTGATGAGAAGATAATGAGTCCTCCAGTTGATATTCCCCATTCGACTCTTACCATATTTTAGGGTTTACAGACCATTAAGGGACTACTAAGGGCATCTATGTTGACTAATTGAATCTTGGCCCCAAAACTCCACCCCCCCTCATCTCTACATCCAACCTTAACTCTTCCCTGAGATAAATTTTGTTTTAAAGCTAGTAGTGAAGATGCAGACAGTTAATAATTTTGAAACAACAGTCTGTGGGGCCTTTATATATGCCCTGTATCCATGAGCAAGGTGGTAAACTCAAATACTGATGCTGCTTCCATGTGCAAGGGAAATGTGTACATTGGGCCAAACACTCCTGGCAAAAATCCACAGAGGACAGTGGAGTGATACCAGTTGAATGTCTGGCCCCATAGGTTTAAATGCATTGTTCCCTCTTGTTGCTGCCAGTAGCTGCTTTTCTGGAGTTTGTGCTGATTAAAGCAACAGGCAATCAGCCTAAATCTGAAATATCAAAACTGCCAGAATAATTTCAATGTGACAATCACTTTTTTTTTTAACCACTACCACAGCTCTCAACAGTTCTGCGAGGACATGCAGAATTGTTGTCCTGTGGAGTTGTCCTGTGCAGGACCAGGAGTTGGACTCGATGACCTTTGTGGGTCCCTTCCAATTCAGGATATTCTATAGAACATGATTGATGAGGTATGATTCTATGCTGAAGGTTCCTGCATGCTCTTCTCTTTCAGGGAAACCCACAGTTGGACCAGACAGCTACAGATCCATGTTTCAACTTGCTGCTTCCTCCTAACTAGCTTCTTTCAAACTCCTTATCTTTCTGCAATTAAAGTCTCACCCTGAGCATAACCACACTAGAAGGTGCTTTTTCTGTTGTTGCTCAGGTTGGGGGATTTTTTTGCACATAGTTTCCTTATAGTTAGCTTTATTTATTTAATTTTTTGGATGACCACATGAAGGAACAAACATGCTTTCCATACCCATCTGACTGGGTGATAAATAGAAATGAAAGCTCTGATTTCTAAGCAGTCATATGCTTCACAGTCCATTCAAGGTAGGTAGTGGTTTGCAAGTCTTTTTTTTCTCCCTGCATGTCCATGGAGGGATTTCTTATAAAACCTTTGCTATCACTGAGCATGGTCTCACTAAATGGCTTCTTCCCCTGAGACTTCTGCAAGTATTCAGTGAGGAAAGGGAAGTGGAAATAAGACATTGCTTGGTGCTAAGAAGACAGCCCATTCCACTCAATAGGTGGGAACGTCTCTTCTCAGTGTGCTATAGGGGCAAACCATTGCTGTGCTAAAAATAGCTACTATTTTTCATGCACATAGACTATACCATTTAGCAGGATCCTGAGGAAAAAAACTCCCTTTCATTTGTTGCTTTCTTTTCAAGTTCAGCTTCTAAGAGAAGTACTCTCAGAGTGAGCAATGTTAATCCACCTGGGCTCTGCCTTGATTTAATGGGAAATGTTGATGCTTCAAAAATTGATTTAGAGTTATGAAAATTTTGGACTAAGTCAGTCTGCTGAAGAGGTTGTCTCCAGGGAGACCCATTGGCAGTTATCCTCCTCAAGGTTTCAAGTAGCCCTTTGAGAATTCATCAAGTGTGTATGGGAGAAGAGGGATCCATTCTGCATGAACAAGAAAGCCAAGTCATGCCCCAAGCTCTAATCAGTGGACGCTTACATCCCAGATGAATTTGTCCAGGTTTTGGAGATACTCATGAATCTTTCATCAAATCTGGGTTCCTGTCTGAACTAATCATGATGCCCATGTGCTACTAAGAAGGCAGAGTATCCTGAGCTGCATCAAAAGAAGTGTGGCCAGCAGGTCAAGGGAGGCGATTCTGCCCCTCTAGTCCACTCTGGTGAGACCCCCACCATCCAGCTCTGGGGTTCCAGCACAGGAAGAACATCAACCTGTTGGAGTGAATCCAGAGGAGGGCCACCAAGCTGATTAGAGGGATGGAGCACTTCTCCTATGAGGAAAGGCTAAGAGAATTGGGTTTGTTCATCCTGGAAATGAGAAGGCTTCAGGGTGACCTAATTGCAGCCTTCCGGTATCTGAAGGGAGCCTACAAGAAAGACGGACAGGGACTTTTTACAAGAGCATGTAGTGACAGGATAAGGGGGAATGGATTCAAACTGAAAGAGAGTAGGTTTAGTTTAGATATTAGGAAGAAATTCTTGACTGTGAGGGTGGTGAGGCACTGGCACAGGATGCCCAGAGAAGTTGTGGATGCCCCATCCCTGGAAGTGTTCAAGGATGGGTTGGATGGGGCTTTGAGCAACCTGGACTAGTGAAAGGTGTCCCTGCTCATGGCAGGGGGATTGGAACTATATGGTCTTTAAGGCCCCTTCCAACCCAGGCCATTCTACATTTCTATGATTCTATTTGCACTGTGATAAAGCCACAACCTGACCAAAGCCCCTTTCTCTAATGCCTAGGACAGAAGACACCACTACACCCAAACGGACATGAGCAGTCCCCAGATATCCCTCTCCCCACCAGTGCTGCTTAAAATGCTCAAATTAAATTTGTTTTAAGACTAAATGTAGATGACACTACTGAAAAATCAAGCCAATGGCAAAACAAATGGGTGCTCCTGAAACAGCTCATACAAAGGATTTTCTTTCTTTTCCCTTTCTTCTTCCTCTCATTGACTAAATGAAAAAGTAAAAGTAGCAAAAATTTCTTTGCAGAAGGATATTTCGAGAAAATTATCTGGGAGAAAATGAGACTTATAGTGGTAGCATTTTCTGAAACATAACTATAGTGCTGCTCACACAATGCTGTAATCAAGAATAATGGGGCCCTTTGCCCAGTATACAGGAATGGATTCAATTGTTCACAATGCACATATCTGTAAGCTAAAAATGCAGTTGAAAGCTTTAACTGCTGAAAGGCTCAAGCATAAGCACTCAAGCACAAAGCAGTTTAGAAGTGGGCTCCTTCATTTATCACTCATGTAATTATTAATCTTAAACCTCAATTATGCACAAAAATAGAAAAGGTCTGACTGAACTTTTGTTCCCTTCTGAATTGGTTCACCTGAAGGATAGTTCAAGATCATCCCGACAGCATATGAGGCGATGCAGAATGACACCCACTCTGTGTTACCTCCTCGATGGCCAAGCAGGGCTTTGTAAACCTTGCAAAGGTTATGTCTTGGACACAAACTGAGCAGGTTTAATCCTCCCCTCTCCCTCTGCTTTCAGGAGAAAGGGGAAATACAGGAAAGAATAGGACTTACCTTCTTTCTGGAGTGTGATCTCTCCTCCTCTTTAGCTGCTTTGCTGTTTTTACCAGCTCTAGAAAGCTTCTGCTCCCCAGACTGCTTGATGGTGATTTTGATCTCAGGAGGGCAAATATAATTCTCCAAGTTCTTTGGGGGCTTCTTAGCTCTTTTAGTGGTCTGGATCTTTAGTTTTAAACTCCCCTCTGTAAAGTTAGCCTCCTTGATGGAAAATTCCTGCTCCTCCAGGCTGTCTCCCACCACCCATTTCTCACTGTCTGCATTAGAAGTGGAATCCACATCTCTCCCAGAACCCAGCTCATCCTCTTCCTTGGGCTCCAGCCTCTTGCCACTCACAGGGATCCCTTTCCCCAAGCCGGCCACAGGCAGCATCATCTCCACACAGCTGGAGGCAGCCGGAGGCTTCACAGAGGTGACAGTGGCTGGCAGAAAGTCTGCCTCGCCCCCCCTTTGCCAAAAACTGCCCAAAGTCTCCCTGGGCTCCATAGCAATACTGCAACCACCTCGAGTTTTATCAGAGGGAAGGGGAGAGCAGGAGGAGATGAGGAAAGCAAGGGCACGTACGATCCAAGGGAACGAATGGCAACTGTCCGTCAAATTCAATGTCCTGATCGCCCAAAGGCTACAAGGAGATCAGAAGTGACCAAATCTGCCACTGTCAAAAGAAAAGAGAAGAAAAAAAGGAAGTTAGCATGCACACATGTATCGAACACAAGTGTGGAGATGACTGAAATAGGGCATGCTTGGGCTTCCCCTGCAGCATCTCAAGGGCTTTCCTTGAAGCAAAATGAGAATCAAGGCTTGCCAGCATTTCTGAGGGCTGGATCTGGTATCACAAAGCAAGGAACAATAGCCACTTACATTGCTAAATTGATGAAAATTAATATATTAAAAAATGTTATCTAAATGCAAATGCCTTCAACTCGACTTGGGAAATAAATGAGGGGACTACCAGCTTTCCACATCCATGAACCTCCTTGTTACTTCAAAGTGCTTACTGTCACAGGATTTTTCAGAGGGGAAAAAAATAGAGGCAGACACTTGCCTTGGGTTAAACAATAACCCAGTGGTCAGAACACAGAAAACATGGTATTGCCCTATAAATCAGGCAGAAAAGTTTCAAACTCCCTATCCACTTCCCAGGTTTGAGAGAGAGATGCCCTTGGCCAGCTATTCTGGGGGGGGAAACCTGCTTTGGATGAGTTATTCATTACACAGTGACTACAGATCAAGATGCTCCCTGGGACGTTGGAAGCACAGGAGGATCCACTTGGGTCTCTTGCAGGGCATGTCAGTGTCCCAAGTATTAAGAGTGATGAAAGAAAGCTAAACTCAGTGTTTTCAAGCATTCCTCATTCCCTTGGATACTGCTGTTTTGTGGCAAAGGCTTGGGCTGACTGATGCACAGACTGTGCTCTCCTTCAAATGTTTGCTTTCTTTAGAACATCACAGATGGAGCCCTTTGAGATGGAAACACTCATATTCAGTACCTTACAAAGTTTTGGCCAAAGTTAATGGGAGAAGCTGTGAATGGTCAACTGAGGCAAAAGATGTATTGCCCACAATGACATATAAAGGCTAAGCCAAATACTAAATATCTGTCTAAAAAAGGTACATGTAGGGTGTTTTTTAAGGTGTTGAGGTGCTTTCATACATCCTCCCTAAAATTCCCCCATAGCCACCTCCCCCCTCCCTATCATGGCAAGCCAGTTTGGTCTACAAAATTAGCAGAAGAATATCTCAGAGTGAAACAAAGATATTTTCTGCTACTTTATCAGAAACAGCTCCCCAGTGGGTCAGAGGAATATCATTTCTGGCATACAGAGAAGGAAACAAGAAGGCACTGCCAGAAGTAGGTGCTGGGGGTGCAGACTTACTCTTTCAGTAGTAGCTCCCTGATAGATTAGATCCGGTACACTGCCAAACCCCTCCCCTCAACCAACTGCAAGCAAGATCTGAGTAAAGTCAGGGATTTCCCAGGTCATTCTTAGCAGCAATAAACTGTAAAGGAGAAACAAAAATGATCTTGCTACCTATCACCAAATCATAACAGCAATATCAGTGTAGACTACTCTAAAGCACAGCTCACCAAGAAAAATCATGTCCCTGTACTGCTGGCTTCTTTCTGTTTTTTTAAAGGCACCTTGCAGGACCTTAAAAATTTTTACAAAAATAATAACAAGCACCTTTTATTAGTTATAAATCCACATTTCCACTGGAGTATGGCCATGGCTCACTTGTCTGACCCTGGCACATATGGCTACTAACAGAAAATCCTAAGCATCCTAGAGCACCATGAAATCATTAGGTGACCTCCACCCAGGTCCCAGCAGACACAAATTAAAATAAAGTTGCCATAAAGAGCACAAGCTGACAGCCCAAGCAGAAAACACAAAAGAAAAGGACAAAAAAAGGAAGAGCTATCATGGAGCCTGAGTTGCCATCTGGCCTTAGAGATGGTTTCTGCAGGTCATAGTAGATAGAAGTACACCATAAAAACACTTATGCTTAAGTTGCACATCTTCTGGCAATAGGGAGGAGACTCATTTCCCAGAGCCGCTGCCACTGGTCTCATTTAAGGTGATCTAGAAGAACGAACAGACTCAAGGTCTCCTGCATGCCTGCCTTGACTCACTCTGCAGTCATTAGGTCTCTCCAGTGCACCACCTGTGGAACAAGGATCATGCTTATCTCATTCAAACCTATTATAGGGTGGGTTAGTTAATGCCCTTACATAGTTTTGAACCCAAGTGTTTTCCATGTGGTAGTCACAAATTACTAATGCAATTAGTACATTAAAGCCACCCCCTTGCAATGAGCTGTTCCATCTAATTGATCAACCTTGCACCTCACTTCTCCTTTGTGCTTATGGAGTCAGGGTTACCTTCCTCTTACAACTGGTCCAATCCAAAAAAAAGACCATACTATTTATCTGACATTTTGAATTGTTAATTCCTTGGAGAGGGATGAAATGTGCACACACCCCTGGGCTGCAACACAAAACACAAGGTGACAAAAACTTGGAGGTGCAGCATTTCAGGGAGCTACTGCTCTGATATGCACAAATGTACAGTGGGCACTCTGTGCCAGCCTCCACCCGCAGGCTGGTAGAAAAGAGAAGGCTTCTGGCAGACAGCATCTAGATCAGCAGGCAGAGCAGCAGGATGAGTCCACAGTCACCAAGGGTGCAAGGAAGGGACCACAGCCACCGGTGTAATGAATCAACCCACTTGGGATCCTATGTTGAATGGGAGCTGAAATATAAATCATGGCTCTGAGATGGGAAGGGTCATCTAGGTTTTGAGTCATTGGGTAATGTTTTATGGAGGGGGAAAAAAAAGACAGGTGTCTTCTCCAAAGTCTGGTTGTGGGTCTTGGACCCAAGGTTTGCATCATAATGCCCACTCATCCCTGCTTGGCTGTGTGTCTCCAGGTTCGTAGAAACAAGCAACAGATGAATAAAGTCATTGTATTACATCAATGTCAGGTGAGTTCATGCCGAATCCACCTTAAAATCCTACTTACAAATATTAGCCTCCTGTTCTGGTGAGAGCCTGCAGATGATATCACCAGACTCAAAGGTAGCAACAAATAACCCTGTGCTCTAACACAGCGAGGCAGAATTAACTGGGTCATTGTTTTAGGTCTCTCCTTACTCTCCTTCAGGGTTAAGTTAAATGACTTGGATCCAGGGACATCATACTTGTCTTGTTTGGGCAGGCTACCTGCAGCTTGACTCATTAGGAAACCTCACTTCAGGCTTCTGAAAGTGTAACCTCTTTTGGAAACAACCCCATCTTCCCTCTCCAAAGTGCCTGCAAGCAGAATCATCGAATCATAGAATGCATTGGGTTGGAAGACCATCTCGTTTCAAACCCCCTGCCACTCTCACAGTAAAAGATTTCTTCCTAATATCCAATCTAAACCTGCCCTCTATCAGTTTAAAGTCATTCCCCCTTGTCCTATCAGTGGAAGAAGCACTGGAGGGATGGCCATGAACACTTGTCTTCCAGCAACTGTTCTGCCTTAGCTGGCAACATGCAGATCTGGAAATCTAGGGAGGAAGCAGATTTTCCAGGAGACCTCTAGCTCTATTTTAAACATCCAAGAGTTGGGGGCTGTCTAGTCTTTTAAGTGCTCACCCAAACTGGCCTTCCAGGCCTCCGAGGCTCACCAGCATCAAGTCTCATTCAATAAGCAGCTACAGAAGTGTTTTACCATCTGAATGAAGTTCCTGGAGGAAAGTGTTACTGCTAGCAGGCTTCCTGCAATCAAGTTAAATTTGAAGAGGGTAATTCACAGGTGAATGACAAGAAATTTCACAGAAGGTGGGATTAGTTATTAATTAGGGAGAGATTCATGCTTCCTCTGATAAGTACTGAGAAATCAAATGCCTGCCCACTCAGCCTTGCTACCACTGCTCACCTTTCTTATTGGTTCCTCTGAGCACCTCAAACATGCAAAGGCAAAGGCCTGAAGTACAAGACTTCCCTTTGGGTCATACTGGATGTCTTACATTAAGGATTCTGAATATCCTTCCTTCTACATCAGGCAATCACTCATGCTAGCAAGTATTCAGATGCCAGTGCTATAAAGTGATTGTTGTGGTTTAACCTCAGCCAGCAGACAAGAACCATGCAGCCTCTCACACTCCTTCCTCCCTCCTTCCCCCACCCTGGTGGAATAGGGAAGAGAAACAAAAGTAAACTATATAGGTCAAGAACAGCTTAATATTTGAGAACAAAATGAGATAAAGTACTAATGGATAATAAAAAGTGAAAGAAAAAATGAAACCCAACAAAAGAAAACCAGTGATGCACAAAACAATTGCTTACCATCCGCAGACCGATGCCAGCCCCTGTTCCTGAACCTGGATTGGCCCATGCCCCGGGTAATTCCCTACCCCAGTTTATATAATGGGCATGATGTTCTATGGTGTGGAATATCCCTTTGGCTAGTTCAGGTCACCTATCCTGGCTACGGTCTCTCCCAGTTTCTTCTGTGTACCTTCTCATTGCCAGAGCATGAGACACAAGAAAGAAAACGTCCTTGATTTAAGATAAACACAACCTAGCAGAAACCAAGACATCAGTGTGTTATCAACATTATTCTCATTCTGAATCCAACACAGCACTGTACCAGCTACTGAGAAGAAATTAACTCCATACCAGCCAAAACCAGCACGGTGATTAAACTGAAAATTTGCTGAGGACAAAAACAGAGGTGAGAGCTCATAGTAAGGGGGAAGAAATCGATCTGGGATTCTCTATTAAATGAAAGTGGACATAATACTTGTCATGGCTTTTGCCCTAAGTGTAGGAGCAACCACATTAGTAACAAGCAAACACTGGTTAGATGAATGCAAGAAAGGCAGGTTCAGCTGCCCAGCATTTGTACTGCTCCTCTGATCTTCTCAAGCACCGGGAACACCAGCAGAGAGCTCGGAGTAATATTAAGAGTTGCTGCCCAAATCCCATGTATACTAATCCCAGCCATGTCTGTAGCTACTGAGACTGCTTTAGTTTTATCCATAGAGTCCAAAATGCCTAAAGATGAAAAAGAAAAAAAAATCTCTTGAACAGGTTTAAATGAGGGGAAACTGAGGCACAAGTCTGAGATGTCATACTGAACATGAAGTGGAAATCCCATCTTCTCAAACCCCATGTCTATCATGTTGCTTCTGGATTTTACATTCTTTCATGGGGCATACAGTTAAATCCCTAATCTCTGCAAAATATTAGAAATCCTGGAAGCCTCTTTACACTCCATCCTTTAAAAACCATTCACTACAAAGCACTGGAGACTATACAGCAGCATTTAATGATGAGCTATCACCTTTCACTCCTAAGACTCACGGGTTGCTTTCATGTTTATATATGCCATTGCTGAAATGCAGCTGTCTCTGGGGCAGAGATCAATGGACAACCCACATTACACCTGAGGGAAAGTTTTGGTCAGAAACTTGTTTTTATGAGAAGTATCCATGAAACTTCAGAATTCAGCATGGGACATAAAAACCCAACAGCCTGGCATGTGGCAAGATGCACTGAACTCAGTTAACCCACATTAGGAGTATAAAAGTGCCCCAACCTATTTCTTCATTATTGCTTTCCAAAAAAACCCTAGGAATTTCAAACATGGTTGTTCTCGTGGTCCATGAACTGCAAGATCACCAGCAGCACAGGTTTGATGCATCTGATCACACTTCTATGGAATGGACAAGGACACAATATGAGGATTAAGCCTTTCTTCGTGCCAACTTAAAGGCAGTTCCAGAGGATGGATAAAACTTGTGAGCCATAAAGCCAGTGTGGTGCAGACAAATGACATAGTATGATGCAATACAAAGTCTGCTGGGATAAAAGTAAGTCACTGCAAATTTTTTTGAACAAATTTGAACTAGGAGGATGAGTTTATGCTAGATCAGTATTATGCATAAATAGCATATTTAATCTGCCACTCAGAGCCCTGGAACTAGATTTATCACATCTTTGGACCACAGACTTAGTTACTTCCTGTGGCCATGATACTCTGAAAGAACAACCCAGCTTTGGCAGGGAGCTCAGAAAATGACTGTGACAGCTATTTTTTGTCCACACTATAGATCCCATAGGAAACAGCCTCTTCCTTTCACCCACCTTGTATCAATGAGGACACAAACAAGGCAGAAGGACTTCCCCTCCAAGCAAAACAAATGAATAATATCTCTTCATAAAGAATCAGAGCTGGCCCAGTGATATCCAAATCCCAACCAGGCATAACCCTGAGAATCCTGCCCTAGATGACCCTGCTCTGAGCAGCATGGTGGATTGGAAAATCTCCAGGGGCTGTTCTGACCCCAGGCATTCTGTGCTGTGATTTGGCCTCTATCTCCAGTGCTGGGCAAATTGGTCTCTCCAATGAATGACAATTTTAAACACAATGCTAAAATCCCCATTTATAAGATATACCTGGATAAAGACACATAAAATAGATGTAGGTATACAACAGGTAAAGTATGAGAACCTCAACTGATAAGAATAATTATAAATGGTATGGTCATATGTGAATGTCTGTAATCCACAGATTATCTATAAGGCATGTAATTCATTAATAGGATGAATCAGAAGAAGAAAGGTGGTTCCTCTCCACATGGTCCCCCTGCCTCCAACACTGCTTTTGTTCCAGTTCTTCTATCTCTGCCTCTGATTTTGCATGGGTTATGTAAGGATTTTCTCTGAAGGGAAAGGATGCAAGCTCTCCCAGATGTGGTTTATCCACATGAAAACAAGGAGCAAGGATTAATGGCAGTTGCCAGAACAACAGCAGAAATATAATCTTCATTTGTTTCCATCAGTTTTCCCTGAGTCCAAGTGCTACCAGCCTTCTGCACCTCCACCAGCATGACTAACACTGACTGATGGCTCTGCCTCAGCATGCCCAAGCCCAGCAAAGGGAACCAGGAAAAGCCACACTGGAGGGGAAAAGACATGATAAACCAAAGATCTCTCATAGCCAGAGGAGGCTGTGAGCACCCCCTCCAAGATAAAGAGACAGAAATAAATGAGAGTCCAAGCATATCCATAATTATGGATGCATGCAAGTGTGCACATTACACACATGTATCTGTCTTCTCAACATAGAGACATAAGAGTAGATTATGGAATCATATTTGACTCCGTTACTAGGTTTGAGACTCCATAATTAGATCAGATAGTCACCTTTCTATGTAAGTAATTATCATACAGGGCTGATGGGAGGGCCAACTGAATGATTAAATAATTGACACAGCCATAAATCACAAGGCCCATAAAAGCAAGACTGCCCAAAATACAGCTGTGACAACAGCCAATATAGCAAACACTCATCTGTGGGAAGAGAGTTGCCCATCATGTTGCCCAAGAACTTTTACAAGCTCCTGCCTGAGAACTGCACCAAGGTTTTGCAAATCTACTCACTCACAACCTAAATCTGTATCTGGGTGTCAGGGAAGGGAGTACAGCCATCAGACTGTACACAACGCCTCATGCTGACTTCTGGTCCCTAAAGGACCAACCTCCTCCCACTTGTGCCCTCCAAAACAAACAGTGCTGTAGACTGCTCTAAAGTTGGACTCAGTTCACTGGATTTACAACTCTGAATCAAGCAATAGTGTTTGATCCTAATGACATTATGAGTTGGCATGTCATTTTTACTCATTGCCTTTGTGAAGATGAGGCCTCTGGGACACTAGAAAGCTAAATTATATGCCAACTGTGCTCCAGCTCATTACAACACAAAAAGCCAAGCCAGGAGATTTGTCTACATCAAGTCAACACCAGGTTGCTGAGCTCCCAGACCAAGCATCATCACTCTTGGTATGATATATAATCAAAGGTGACTCCTGAGACAATGCAAGAGAATACCCCAAGCAATCTGCTGGGTGCAGCAGTGTGTGCCACTACAAGGAAAAACTTTATTCATTTAACAACAGCCATAAAACTCTTTGGGGAAAAGTGTCAACATGCACTGAACGGCACTTAAATGCTTATTCTACTCTAGACAGCTCTTGAAGACCACACCATCCTGGAGGTAGTGACAGCTACTCCAGGCTACAAATGGAAAGTTTTATGGGTATTTAGGGAATGGTTACTGGCACAGAAATCAAAACCCTGCACAATTCCATCATCTGTGTTACCAAACTTTCCTAGATTGACTCTGCTAGTGAGCTGCCTCTGAGCTGCCTTCAGACACAGTAGCCTCCTTCTAACACCATCATGGTAGGGCAATAATGTCTCCTTCTTCATCTGATCAAACATTTCCCTCTGCATGCTGAAATATATGGAAAATGATTTCTCTGTATAAATCATTAACAAGAGGTTTGTTTTTATTTACTGCTGCTGTGATACAAAGAAAATAATATAGCAAAGCATTTTATCAGGATGTTCTTAAGAAGAGCTTATGTTAGCAAACCTAAGTCAGCATACTTGTAGGATTGCTTAAGCTGCGAATGGATGTAAATGATAAAATTCAAGGAGAACCAGAAGATAAAAGGATGACAAACTGGGTGGACAAGAAGATAAGAGGAATATAAAGTGAATGCTATCAGTTCTGAGGACTAACAACAGGAAAACAGGACTATAAAGCATGCGTTAAACCCAAAGGTAAAATGTTCAACATGATGAACACTACCAGCCTTCCTCCTGAAGACCCCCGGATGACCACCGCAAGCTGTTGGACCACCACCAAGTGGGAGGAGATGAAGGAGGAGACTATGAAAATGACTTTCAAGAACTAATTATAATGATATACAGCCATTCCTGGAAATAATGAATATGTATGAGCATTTAGTGTATATAAACCGAAGTTTTGTCCCTGGTTGCACAAGTTTGGTGGAGCGATCCCCCTTGTGCCCAGCTCTGAATAAACAAATACCTGCTACTTAGAGATATATGTCTGTGAGTAGTTTTCCGGATTTCTTGGTATCAGTTTTGGTGACCGTGGCAGGACCCTCTCTGCACAGCTGCAGGATCCGCTGGAGTCTGGGACTACCTTGGGGCCCCCCAAGAGTTTTCAGAGGGACTCCTTACTTCACTGGCTGACTGCGGGAGCAGACAAGGACTGACTGCTTGAAAGATAAGGTATTTGGTTTTGTTTGATTTTGGAACCTAGGTTAATTGGTTCCCATAAGTCATGAGAGACATCTCACGCTGGGCGCTGTACCACAGGTGAAATTCCTGAAGTTGGTACATGGGTTAGAGTCCCACTACCATAGGGGTTAGAGTCCCCTTTTGGTTAGAGTCCCCCTTTGGTAACATTTAAGGTTTACCTTTGGGGAGGAACTGGGTTTTGGAATTGTGATTTTGTGCTTAACACTTGGGGGTTTATGACCTTTGGCATGGAACTGGGATTACGATTTTGTGCTTGTGATTTTATGTTTTGTCAGTTGTTTTAAAACAAATTGTATTCTGTGTGCAGGATTTAAGACCTGTTTGTGGGAGATTACTACTCTTATAGACTAAACAGCCCAATGG
>NW_008682061.1:15530-16089 GCF_000695815.1 Acanthisitta chloris
GGTGTCCCCAGTGGGAACATAAGGAAAAAGGATTAAATTAAGTACTGTACTGATTGGTGGCTGTTGTATAAGTTAGAAGATGCTGAAAAGTGGCCACCGTATGGGACTGTAAAATATAGCACTTTGATACAGCTAATGTTGTTTTTGAGAAGGGAAGGAAAATGGGCTGACGTCATGTACGCTGATATGTTTTTTACTTTAAGAGATAAGCCGGAGTAGCAGAGGGAATGTGGTATTAACATTCCCCCACAGGATTCATTCGTGTCAGTTTTAGGAAAAGAACAAAAAGAGACAACGAAAATGAAGAGATGTTGTTCAGCTTGTAGTATTGGTCAAAGATGCCTAAAATTAAAAGGGGAACAAAAGGATGAAAAAGATAGTGTATTAGACACTCAAGAGATGCAGAACAGGGTTTCAAGGGATCAATCAGGGAGTGGGAGGTCTAATAAATGCCCCTGAGCCCAAAACAATGAGCAGCTCAGATTCTGAGAATGAGATTAATGATCTGGAGGAGGGGACAATCCATACCCCAATAACAGCCTGGACTTGTAGCAAAGTA
>NW_008682061.1:16235-20189 GCF_000695815.1 Acanthisitta chloris
AGGCAGGTAATAGGACCAGCAGGAGACCCAGTAAGAGTTAAAGGTCCCTTTTCAGCAAGTGACTTAAATGATTGGAGAGAAGAAGTTAAAAGCTTTAGAGAAGACCCTGGCAAGGTCGCTAAAAGATTTGAATGGATTGTAAGAAACCAGGGTCCAGATTGGAATGATATCTATCTAATGCTTACTGAACTAACTGAAACAGCAAGAGTTAATAATAAAAACAGCACAAACTCATGTACAAGGACAAATTGCTAGTGATGCTTTGCAGGGGAATGTAGATCAGCATTTCCCCATTGTTAATCCGCAGCGAAATCCAAATGATGCCAGGAAATATGCTTTGTTAACTAGATATAGGTTACTAGTTCAATTTGGATTAGAACATGCCATCCCTAACGCTGTGAATTGGGCAGCACTATATAATGTAAAACAAGGGAACAAAGAGATCCCTACAGAATTTTTAGAAAGGCTCAGAGTTGCAATGCGGAAGTATACCACCCTAGATCCCTCATCAGATTCCGGAAAATAACAGTTGGTGTCACTAATGATGGGACAGTCCAGTCCCAATATTAGAAAAAAAGCTTCAAAGGCTTAAAGAGCCTGCAAACCGGGATCTAGAAGCACTAATGGGAGAGGCTTGGAGAGTGTATAACAATAGGGAAAACAAGGAAGAAAAGAGGTTGGCATGGGTAGTGATAGCAACACTTGAGAATAATCAGAGATAGAGAAAGAGGACGAGGAAGAAGGGGATATACTACCTAGTGATCTAGACTAGGACCAAGGCAGTGTGCTTATTGCAAACAAGAAGGACATTGGAAATGAAACTGCCCTTTATTATTGGAGAAAAGAAAGGCTGGAGTTAAAGTGGCTTTCAAAAAAGTCAAGTGACAGGGACCGGCAGGGGTTGGCCTAGCAGAACCACTGACAGGGACCGGCAGGTCTTGGCCTAGCAGATCCACTAGTTAAGATCAAGCCAGGGGAAGGAAAAGAAATGGAATTTTTAGTAGATATTGGAGTATCATTTTCAGTTTTAAATCAAGACCTAGTCCCTAAGAGTAATGAGTTTGTAAAAGTAACAAGTGCTACTGGCCAATCGGAAAATGCATTCACTGTAAACAAGATCACTAAGAGTCTGCACCCGGTAGTAGCCAATCCCTACACATTATTGACAAGACTAAAAGATAACTTAATCTGATTTACAGTGATAGACTTGAAAGATGCTTTCTTCTGTCTTCCATTAGCCAAAGAAATTCAGAAGATATTTATCTGAGTATAGGAAGAAAGACCCAACTTACCTGGACAGTGTTACCTCAAGGGTTCAAAAAAAGCCCAACCGTTTTTGATTACCAATTGGCTAAAGAATTAGAGCAATGGCAGTCACCACCTGGGGAAGGGATATTGCTGAAGTATGTAGATGACCTACTGATCACTACAGAAACCATCGAAGATTGCAGACAATGGACAGTGAGCCTTCTAAAATTCTGGGACTGAGTCTCTCAACAGAAAGCCCAGCTGGTACAAAAACAGGTTATCTACCTAGGATATGAAGTTTCAGGAGGCCAACACTCTCTGAGAACTGCCCAGAAAGAAGCTGTCTGCCAGATATCTAAGCCTCGAATGGTGAAAGGACTTCGGACCTTCCTAGGATGACAGCTGTCCCAGTCTCAAGGAGAAGCCCCTCTCTGGAATCCTGGATTGGTTCACGGACAGTAGCAGTTTTGTTAAACAAGGAACCAGAATGGCCAGGTATACAGTGACCACCACTACAGAGGTAATTGAGTCTAAACCCTTACCAGCAGGAACTTCAGCTCAGAAAACTGAATTAAGAGTTCTCATTAGAGCTTTGGAACTGGCAAAAGGAAAATCAGTCAACATATGGACTGACTCTAGGTATGCGTTTGGAGTGGTACATGCCCATGGAGCCATCTGGAAAGAGAAAGAACTTCTGACTGCTCAAGGAAAAACAGTCAAGCATGACTGTGACTCCTGGAGGCAATTCAACTCCCATCACAGGTGGCAATTATGCACTGCCGAGGGCACCTGAAAGGTAACACTGTCCCTGAAATAGGAGAGTAGACTATGAAGCCAGACAGGCTGCACAAGAAGGTAAACAAGTGATAGTAACAGCCTTGATACCAGAAAAAGTAGATGAAAATAGACAATAACAAGATCCCTCCTTTTGCTTTTTTTTTCCCTCCTCCATTATTTCATTTTCACTTGCACAGGTGAACATACACCAGCTTTCCCTCTCTTCAGGAAAAAACAACTAAATAAAAAAAATAAAACAACACATCTAATGGGGAATGTACCAGGTCTTGGCTCAGTGTCCATTCCTCAGAGTGATGGCACAAGGAGGACCAAATAGGCTTCGGTCCAGGATCTAGCCTGTGCCCAGTCTAGAGGCTGTACAAACAACACAACACATCCCATTCCATTCTGCATGCTTCAAATGAGGCTCGGAGTAAGAAAGGTTTCATTTTATTCATGCAGACTTGCATTGTGTGTTTCCATGCTGAGTAAGCAGTGCTGTCTTGCTTGGTGCTGTATAATGTACCAAGCATGCCCAGCATCAATGGACTGTGGGAAAACAGGGTGTATAAAGGGCAACCAAGATGGGCAATAATTTGGGGTATTTAGAAGAAGACACAAATGAGGCTCGGAGTAAGAAAGGTTTCATTTTATTCATGCAGACTTGCATTGTGTGTTTCCATGCTGAGTAAGCAGTGCTGTCTTGCTTGGTGCTGTATAATGTACCAAGCATGCCCAGCATCAATGGACTGTGGGAAAACAGGGTGTATAAAGGGCAACCAAGATGGGCAATAATTTGGGGTATTTAGAAGAAGACACTGAGTCTGCTTTTCCTTGCAGAATGTATCAGTCTTTTGGATTTGAGGGAAGAGAGAGCATCTGGGTCAGCAAAACAAGAAATTCCCTTAAATCCTCATGGATTGCATAAGAAAAAGCAGGAGGCAAAAGCAGCACAGGACACAAGTGGATGGGGCTGGATGTGCACAGGGCAAAGAGCAGCCCATAGTGCCAGGACAGCAACATCAAGAGCATGCCAGCAGGAAGACCCAAGGCCAGGAACACAGGCAAGATAGCCGACAGATGCTGTGGTTAAAGGAAAGGAGTAGCTTTGCCTCTAATGAAGCTGAAGAAGAAGTGGTTACAGAACTGCTGAGAGAAGTTGAGTCAGATGGTAGATAAGAGCCTGTTGAGTACCTGCATTCCTGAAAGACCACTCCAGCTGAACTATTTCATTGTGCTCTTTCTGCGGCATGGCACTCATCAGGCTCCCTCAAATAGGATTGAGAGTGCCAAATTCACGACTCAAATCCCTAATCAAGCAGGACCAGGACTTCGGGTTGTTATTCCCTTAGAATCATAGAATCATAGGATTCTTAAGGTTGGAAAAGACCTTTAAGATCATTGAGTCCAACCATTAACCCAGCACTGCCATAGTCACCACCAAACCATGCCCCCAAGTGCCACATCTACAGGTTTTTTTGAACACTTCCAAGGACAACAATTCCACCACTGGGCAGCTTATTCCAATGCTTGGCCACCCTTTCAATGAAGAAAGTTTTCTTAATATCTAAGCTAAGCCTCCCCTGGAGCAATTTGAGGCTATTTCTTCTGTCACTTATAACACTTGTAACGCCACTGACTTCAGAAGGATATCAAAGGTTGGGATGGGGTCAAAATTTGGGGTAATCCAAGGTCAAGTCAGTCATGGGTGCCCCCTCTCTCCATCGATGACCTATGGGTCTCTGTGTCCTAATCTGAGTTTGACTATGGTCCCAGTTCCTACCTAGGACCATACCACAGTTTAATGTTATTTTAATTGTTGCTCCCACTGTTTTTTTTCAGAGGTTTTCCTTAAGGGCCCTGGGAGGGTATGAGAGACTAAAATGTTAAAGGCTAATGACTCAATGTGCTGGTTTGAAAGCAAACCGG
>NW_008682062.1:0-12519 GCF_000695815.1 Acanthisitta chloris
AACAAGGGAGTTGAGCTCACAAGTTGTCCAGAGGCACTGAAGGACTTCAACTCCATTGAGAAACAATAAGTGTCCAGTTTGAATAATTGAAGAGTAGTAACTTCTAATCTAGGAAGGAAGGAAGTAGTCAGAACATGGTCTCTACATTCATATGGTGCAAAACCGAGTCAGGTGATGAATTTGCACCTACAAGGAACAGGACATTACTAGCCTCTAATGAGGGCTCCTTGCTAATGACTGTGCCATTAAATGGTGTCTCTGTTATGTCCAGAGCATCCCATACAACCAGTAACAGACACAGATACCGAATATTGTATAGCACACTCAAGCAAAACTTTATCCTTATTTCCACATTCTTCTGCCTTCAATAAGCTCTGGCATCTTTTTCACGTTTGTAATCCCATGTTGGTAGAGATAGACATAAATTTGAAACAATGCTTTGGCACACCTCCCAAAAAATGAGTTCATGCGATGAGAAATGGATTCTTAACAGAAAATGCATGTTTGTAATTGGGTTTGACCTGTTTTCATTCCACGTCATTTGTAATTTTGTAACAATGAAGTTTGCGGGGAAAACTCATTGAGTGTTTACAGTGAGACCTTTCCAAAATGCAATCAGTGTGTTTGGTATTTGAAAACACGTCCACAGCTCATGAAGCCCAGAGTGAAAGGAAATCTGGACTGAGTTTTCAAAAGTGGAAAGTGAGGATCTGCACACAGAATTGGGTGTTGGGTCACACAGCTGTGGTGGACTGTCCCCTGACTGGGAACCAAAGCAACCAGGCAAAAACTGGAGCTTGCCTGCATTGCTGTGCTGGTGAGGAAATATTGGCCTGCATTATTTCAGCAATGACAGGGTGTATTTGTTATTTTGAGATGATGTAAGAGATCCTGCTTTCCTAATCATGGGGGAAATCAAATGGCTACAGGCAGTTTCCTTGTTCTCAGCCACCTATAACTTCCCTTTCTGGACCTCTTCTGGGCTGTGCTCGCAAGTGCTTGAGTGGAAGAGACAACAGCACAGCACATTTCTAGCCAAGTAACTGCCCCAAAAAGTGTCTTTACCCCAAATGCTTCAAATTACTGAGCAGATTAATGCATCTGGTTTGACTTGTGACTTCTGTGTCAGATCCCTGAGAGCACCTTCAAGCCCTACTGTCCCCAGCTGGCTTCCCAGTGACTTCTGTGCACATCACCTCCACCCAGGGCACTGGACTCTGTTTTGGCTCAGCCATGCCCCATCCCAGCCTGATCTCTGCACTGTCTCTGGCCAGGGCTGGGCCCAGCACCATGGGGAGCTTGTCTCCTGGATTCACTACTTCCTGAAAGTGTCAAGGGCTCTTGGTACCCATGGGACAATACCCATCAGGGGTCATGGCCAGCCCTGGGGTCTGTGCAGCACCCCACTCCCCAGCCCCACTCCTGCTGCACCCCACAAAACACCTGCTTTTGGCAACAACTCTAAATGAGGAGCACGGATAGGAACTGTCACATCATTCTGTTCTGAATACAACAGACACAAAACAACTGCAGTTTCCCATGCAGAGTTGTACCTTCTGATCAGGAGTTGGGGGAAAGCTTGTGAAACTTGTCCTTTTTACTATTGTGATTTTGTTCACAGACGTGACTATACAGATGGCTTCTGTATGTCCAAGTAGTTTTCTTCCATATGGAACTGCAGTTTCTTTTGATATGTGGGTTTTTTCACCTTTAGTTTTTCTTTTGCCCTGTTCTTCAAACTTCATCTACTGCTGAAATTGTTATTTCTGAAACCACAGTGCTCATAACCTAGGAACCAAACCCTCACAAGAGCCAAAGATCGCATCCCTCACAGCTTCAGTTCCTAAATCCTAATTTTTGCATGGATTCTGATGGCTTGAAGGCTTCTGTCTGAAAAACTGACAGATCAGTTTGACATATTTTAAAGCATATTGAATTCACACTCTTCTCTAAACCTGGATGTTCTATTTCCTCAGCAGTTCTTATTTGCTTTACTTAAGGAATACTATTTTGTCTCCAGTTTTGATTAAACATTGTTTGTAGTACACACTTCTAGCCTGCAGTGGACAAGAAAATATGTTTTCAAAGATCAAATGTCAATAATAAGTTATTACAGCTGATGTAGCAAAGCTATTACTCATGTTATTACCATCTTTTATTCCATACAACTGTCTGGCCTATTCCACTCCAAGATCTACTTTCTTGCTCTCTGCTCAAAGGCAATTTTATGGGATTTTTGGTCGAGACAATGCAGCAATCTTTGAGCCTCAAGAGTCAGCAAAAGATTAATTTATTTTTTTTACACTACAAAAAATTGCGAACTGTTTTTTATCCTGTCTTATGGACCAAAGGACTGGGAGCTAAAAGGACAATATTTGATAGAGTAGTTCTTTATTGAAACTATCTATGAGTAATCCAGGGCAGGGTCAGTTGAGATTTGACTGACCTTGAAAATTGTACCTCGTGCAGAAGAGTGAATTGTTCTTCATCTGCATTGAGAAAAATCAGGTTGCTACAGATCTCACCTGCATGGGGAATGGCCATGTCTCCTGAGGACCACGTTGATGAGAGGTTCAGGTCTGTGGGGCAGTGCTGTGTCATGTGCCTAGGGTGCAGCCATGTGAGGTACCAAGTGGTTCTCCGAAACACTGAGCACTGTGGCCACTGACCTAGGTGGAAAATGAGTAAAGGGTCATATCTATTTGTGACATCTTACAGGATCATGAATTTCATGCTATAACACATTACTGTTGAGTAAACGTCCATTTAAAAACACATTATGCAGCATTTTACACACTTGTCTCAACCCTATTCTTTTACAAATGGCCTTTACTCTTGTAGGTCTCCCTGTAGATCTAATTTGGGCCTCATCCCTCCATTATTCCACCATAATTCCCATTAACTTCAGAAAGTGTGCCCCACATGAAACAGCATCAGGACATGCCATGGGCCAATATTGCATTATTGCAGAAGATTTCAGCTTGCTCTTAATTTTTCCATTATATTTAGTGCTATTGTTTTACAGACTTTTTGTAGACTGCATAAGTCTCTGAATTTATTTTAAAACTTGTTGAGGGTCTAAATTAATGTATCTACAACATTTTGTGTTTTCAGGATGTTTAAATTTTTAGGGGCATTATGGCAATAAGATCTTTGTTCCATAAAATACCCTTACATTGTGTTTTTCTTAGTTCTTTATGCATTTGATACCTTAATAGGTTTTGCAAACTCTCTCACAGTTAGTGAGAAGGTAGTTTCGTGTTGATGACTGAGTATTGGGTTGCCATTTTTGTGTTTTTACCTCCACTTCTTTTCTGGGACAGATATTCAGACATTTATCACCCTCTTGCAGCAGATAAATCTGTTCATTTCCATTTCAGCTTTTTTTCTCAGATTAGTATTCTTTGCTTTTTGTGACAAAATGACATTACAGGAAGAGATATGAAGTCTGGAATATGTGGAAACACATCTTAAAAGTAAGCATTTGTTTGTCTTTCAGTACACACCTGACTAAGGTCTGAAGACCACAGCCAGGGACTGGTTGGACCTAAAAGTAGTGGGGTTTTCAAACTTTCTGGAAGTAATTTTGTTTAGGTGCACTCATATATAAGAGAAAAATACAAAATATTGGCATTTATCCACTTTACTTTGAAGAAAACAAAGAATAACCCCCCTCTATGTTCAGAATTAATACTTTGAGTGTGTTATGTTTGTATTTCCCTCTTACCAAATATGTCAGTGTGTCTTTGGCAGGACATTTCTGAGTACTATGCAATCCACTGCTTACAGCTCAGCTACTCAGATGTTAATGCCCCAGGTTCTTAGCTGAGTACGTTCTGTATTTAACACCATGTTAAATTTAAGGCAGTAGGATTGCTGTGTCCAGGAAACTCTCAGTATGAAGGCTCAATACACTCTCTTGGCTCTGCTTCCTCAAATACATGTTTGCCTCTGCTTGTCAAGTATGCCATATAAGGCAAAACTGGAATTATTTACTGTACCATTGTACTTAGGATAAAAATGGCACGAGTATGTGGTTTCAGTAAGGAATTGTTATTTATCTGGATCCCTATGAAAGGTGGTCAGGATGGCTGGAGGCTGTCTTCTGCAGGGGATGGCCCCAGCACCTCTTTGGTCTAGGGTGACTATTTCAGCCTACAACTATCCAATTGGAGAAGCTACCATAATCTGATTCCTGTTTTTCTGCAGAGGGAACTGTGATCTGGAATAGCACACAAACTGCAACATCATCTTTAATGGATGAGAATGGGACACACATGCCACACCAGAGCTTGCAGCCTCTTGCCTAAAACAAGCTTCTGATATATTATGTCTCCAAACATGTACTCCTCCAAATATAAACAAAATCATAGATTATCCTGAGTTGGAAGGGACCCACAAGGGTCATCAACATCCATCTCCAGGCCCTGCACAAGACAACCCCAAGAATCACACCATGAGTCCAAACACTTCCCAAACTCTGGCATGGTTGGTGCATGGCCACTTCCCTGGGGAGCTTGTTCCAGTGTCAAACCACCACGTGTGTACACTACAACTATACATATACCCAGGTGAGAGTTAGAAAAGCACTTCAGCATAGAATTTGGATGTGATTGATGTACCTTAATCTAAAATGTTGTGTAAGGACCCCTAGCTGCAACACATACTGTATGCTTCTCCTGATGTTGCTAGTGTGCTAAATGACACTTGAACGCAAGAGCATGTAGTGCCACAAAAAAACATAATCAGAGTGATGGGACATGAGACTGTCGTCTGTGCTTTGGCTCAGAAGATCCAGTCTCAGCTCCTTAACCACAGGCTTACAGGCACTGGGGAATTACTGAGTTCTGCTCTCGCTTCCTAGGATTATTTATGTACTTGGCTAGGTGTCTTCTCTCTTCTGGCTGACTGCCCTACCCCCTAAGTTTTATTTGATGTTTCTTCTTGCCTGCCTTCCTTCTGGCCTCATAACTCTTGCCTTCCTGTCTCTGCCACAATCCAGGGGTAGAGGATGTACCCCCCATTCAGCCACTGTCCACTTACAAGGCTCCCCGTGAAAGTTGTACTGTACCCCTCAACCCTACAACAGCTCTCGGCCCACCTCATTTAAAATTTTTCCCTTAGCACTCAGACTTTCTCTGAAAATAAAATCAGACTCCCAATCCAGAGTAAATCAGGCTGCTGGAGCCCTAATGAGGGGTGAGGGCATTTCCAACCCAGCTGTGTGGAGTTCCCTGACCAATATTGGGCATCGGGTAGAGAGTCTTTTGAATTTCAGTGTTTAAATATTTCACTGCACTTTTTTAAACACCCCATGTGATCAGGCACCTAATCTGCTTATGAAACATACTTAGGAAGCAATAAGGTGCCTTCCTGGAGCACTCCAGGGTTGTCAGAGCTGTGCTACCTTCAGAAACACAGCAGTCAGCTCACTCTGCTCCCACTGCCAGTGCTGTGGGCCAAGCCCCATTGCCAGCTGGGGTGTGGTGACCAGAAAACATTTGGCAGTGAGTGCTACATGACCCTGGAGGACACTGGTTCTTGGAAGGAGAGCTCCTCGTTAGAAGATGCCCCACGGGGTGGATTTTCTTTAATCATCTCTTTTTTTTTTTTTTTGTTCCCCTCACTACAACTTGCAGTAGATGTTGTAGATGCGATGTAAGAGTTTCAACATTTTTCAGGTGCCATGAAGATAGTAAAATTTGTAAGGGAGAATAGTTGATCTGTCTAACAGTAGTATAGTCCAAGCTACATTACATTTCATTTATTATTTTGTAAATGTTTTGATTAAATTAACTTTTTTTTAAAACCTGCTATATACAAAGATGTGTCTTTTTCCTACAGAGGCTACACTGCTTTTGCTTCACATAAGCAATTTTGCCTTCTCTTTATCCTTTTCTAATTGTTGAGAAGGAGGAAAAATGATTAAAAATAAAACATGCAATCAAATAGGAAATATAATTTCATTCAGGTATAAACAGAGCTGAGGAAGAGACAAATGCCTCTTTCTCAGTCCCTACTCGCAGGTGATGGAAATATCTGGGAAAATACACTCGATTGCTACCATGTTCCTCAGTCTGCAGTTGCTTTTCTAATAGATATGGAAAAAGTGTTAGGTGGTTCTTGGAAGATCTAAATGGTGATATTAGAAATCATGAAAAACTGCAGCTAAATAAAATCCTAACACTGCAGCTGTGGAGTAGGCAAATGTAAAATCCATACTGAAAAGCTCTACTGGCTTCTTTTTATTCAAGACAGGACATTTTATGCAAGGCACTACAGAAGACAAAAAGTAATTTTTATACTCAGAGTTGGTTAAAGCAAGTTTCCTAGGCAGATGTGCCTACAGATGACCCGAGACAAGTTTGTTCAGTAACATCAACTTCTGTGGTGTGTTTGAAAAAAACGTAATCTTAACCATAGCTTTACCCTTAGCTGTAAATTAGCAGTTCAGGCAATTTCTTTAGGAAGTACCACATCCAGTACCTATCTCTCATGCTGCTACTCGTGATAACTGCCAGGTGATTTCTGTCATGGAAGGAAATACTCTTCACCCTTCCCGATTTTTAGCTGCTGAGCTGCTTCTGGCTCCTGCTGCTGTTGCTGCTTTTTGTCAGAGTTTCTCAGGCAGACTGGGAATCAGGATTTAGTCCTGTGTAAGGATGAGAAAACATGGAGCCATTTTAATTTCCAGATTCACCCTAAAATGAAGTTTAATTTATTTAGTTTTTACCCACAGCCATAGTGAGCATTTATCGGTCCTGACCATCCCTTTCTTGGAAAATAAGGATTAAAGAGAAAATGGAATTTAATCACTCTTTAAAAACAGCTACATTGCAGCTCCGACTCCTCAGCTGCAGTGCAACAGGGAGAATTTGTTAATTCCTCACAGCTGGTCCAACTTTGCTGTCCTGAAGTCCCTAAACTGAGAAGAAGGCAGAATACTCATCCTTCTAAATTGCAAGAGATGGCAAAGTCCCTCCCAGCTTGCCCTGGTCTGTATTACTGGTGTGTAGTTTCAGCTTAACAGAACTAATCTGTAGAGACAACGTTCACTGGAAATATATACCTAGTAGCCATCGCTATTAGGTAACTTCACTGTTGGTTTGCTGGGTTTTGTTTGGGGTTTTTTCCCCCTGAAGCAAAATTCATCTAGTTTCATCAATGGAGCAGTTTATGTATTTTCCTGAAATTATTTATGCCAGTGCAATGAGTAATAAATTGATTTTCTATCTAAGCCTGGTGAGAACACACCTGAATATACCAGTGTTAGAGTGACAGTGCACTGTTAATTCAATGCTATGCATGTGTTACATATCAAGATTAGGGGAGTTTGATGTTAATTTTCGATAATGTGGTAAAATCTTTTCTCTCTAGTTTATGTTTGAGCAAAGAACTAAACAGGACACGAACTTTTAGGCAGCACAGAAAACAGACTGAAATGTTGGAGCAAGTTTGTAGCTGTCCTTGATGCTATGTCTTTTGAGATGGATATAGATCATGAAAATCTTGCTGTAATAATTCTTGAGGTTGGCTGACTTTTGAATGCTTAATCTTTTGACCTCTATGATGCATTAATGTTTTCAACATATTTATCTAAACTTTTAAGGAGAAGGCATCTCAAATTATGTGTGGAAGGGGGAAAAAAAAGAAAGGAAAGAAATCTGGAACCAATAAACTTGTGGAGCTTGTAAATTCCTTCTTTCCAAGTTATTCATCCTAAGGAGGGTGCAGGCTCTGCTTCTTAGAAACAAAAATGCAGACAGAGGAATGGGACACTTAATGAGCATAATATATCTGGAGGCTTCAGACCGAGGACAACCTATGCTAAGTATCTGTCTTTCCAGTCAAATCTCTGAAATTTATTTCCCAAAATGAAAGGTTTCTCATACAAAACAGTGAAAATTGGTGGAAAATTAATCAAAACCTGACTGGAGGACACTGGCCTTCAATGCAGGTTATGTCCGTGTTAACTTTGCTGTGACTCCTATAGTTTGGGAGGTTTAGTCTCTGTGGAAAACAATTTTTTTTCTGTTTTTCTTTTTGTTTTTAACCATCACCACTTCAAAAGTGGATGAAAGGACATTGTAAAAAGGCTTAGGAAAGTAATTTAGGGGCAAAAACCACAGAGAGGAAATTTGAAGCCACAGAATATTTTTTTAGGAAAACTGATCACATGAAAACAGGAAAGGAGATTATTAAACTGAAAATATTTGGCAACCTTAAGTATAATAGACACCAGTAATCATTTGCTGATGTGTTTATTGTATAAACTGCTCATGAACAAGCTAAGTATATACAATATATGTCAGATTTCAGGTGTGAGCCAGGTTATGTGTGCATTGCCTTATGATTCCCAGCAAAGTGTGTCTTCCCATCAATGTGCTCAAAAGCCTGTGGAATATGGAGACTATGGGATTGAGAGTACAGACCTTAAAACTGAAATATTGCATCAATAAATCATCTCATCTCCTGTGGGAAGTGTCATACAGCCATGAGGCCCCAGACTTCATATTGGGGTCTCTTGTTCAACCTCAAAGCAGCAGAGTGAGAAGACATCGCTGCAATAAATCAGAGGAGTTGTATTATTTGTCAGTTCTATCAAAGGTTGATAATTGTTCTGCGTGAATTGGGCTTCTGGATTATCTGTACTGCTTACCCCTTAAAGTGCATAAAGAAAATCAATCTGTGTGCCTGATTCTGCTGCTTTTGCTCTCTGCTCATAGCCCTGAGTGTAGCTATAGCTGGTTCTGTAGCATGGTAGCATTTCATTGTTTTCAAAATAAATTTCTATAAATTAAAATGGATTTTGTTTAGCTTAGAGACAGTCAAATTTGAGATACCAGAAAAGAGATACTGGAAATCCTTAGAAATGCTGGAAGACAAAAATGCTCAAATATGTTCCCAAAGAATTTATAGCTTTGGGGTTAACTGTATCTTTGAAAGGGGGAGATTTAACCCAGCTCTGTGGTTCCAGTGGCTTCACACAGATAATCTGCTGCCATCAGTAGAGAAAGGCTGTATTATTTCATTACAGGGGATCTCCATCTTTTAAGTGACTGATCACCCATGTTCCTGAGAGGTGACTGAGTGTCTCTCCAGTATAAGCATTTTTCGGTTTCTAGTGGGAAACTCCACACAGCAAAACAGGCTCATGACACTTGTGGGAACCCTGAGTCTGCTTCCAAAGCCTCACAGTTTTTCCATCAACAGACACAGCACAGCGATTTCTGTGGGATAAGTACAGTGAGATCCTCGCAGATGAATACTGCTCATTATGTCCTGCTAGTTAGGGGACACTCAGACTAGGTCACCCAAGAGGACCCTGGAGAGCAGACAGGGAAGGTACTGAGCTGTGGCTACCTATGGGACAACAGCCAGACACTGCCCCCATCTCCTTGGCAAGAAAAAGCTGAATGCTTTTCCAATTACAGTTTCAGGTAAAATTTAATCAGAGACCAAAGCATCTAGTCCTAGTGTCACTGGAAACACAGACACTTGGGTCCCTTTTAAACCCTGTGACAACAAGGTGATGCCATCCCTTATGGAAACAGGCAGGTTCCCCTTGCATCAAGATTTCTTTAGAACCCCCTACAATTTGAGTCATAAGTCTGAGCCTCTATATCCCAACAGAAAAGGAAAGAAAGACAAATCATAAGGATGAGAACTGCAAAGGAAGCACCAAGCTGATTTGTGTGGAAGGGCCAAACACCTGCCTTGCACTGGGACAGGCGTTTGCTTCAGATCTCACCAACCTGTGTTTGGCACAGCACTGAAGGGCCCCAAGCAGAGAGGGCTGGGAGGTAGTTACCCCCATGCTCTTTCTTCCCAGGGCAACACTTTGTTCCAGCCCACAGGGTAAGCAAGAGAACATTTGGATCATGCAGGCCAGTTTACTAATGAGAAAGTTCTGGCCCTAATGAGAAATGAGCAGTCACACTAATGCAAGGGGAGATACTGAATGTCATCATGTGTTATCAAATCCATTGTCAATCCATGGTCACTCTTCTTCCCCTGCTGGTAACTAGTTTCTTCACTGATGGCTTCCCACAAACCCTAGCGTGCAAGACCACTTCTCAGGGTACCCAGTGTGGTTTGGGCATCTGCTTGGAGGAACTGGTTGAAGGTTTATGTGTTTACTAATTTGTTAATTCTATAGACAGAGAAGGCTAAAACAAAGTTTTCTTCAGCATTCTAGAAATTAGGGTACGTCTCAAAGGATAATCTTGCATGGAGCTGAATTAGCCCTATAAAATTCAGTATTCAGTAGAAGAGTACCAATGTCCTTGTTTTAGATAAACATTTCCATTTTACTAAGATATATTCTGAAAAGAAAAAAAAATTTTCTACTTCTCTGCTAAACTCCAGGTCTCTTTCACAATGATCACAATCAAACATTCAATCATGCTAAAATTAAAACTATTGGGGACCTTTTTCTGTAGAAGGAAAACTGCCTCACAGACACATGTAAAACCAAACCACAGCTTGGGGCTAGAATTTGATGGGGTAAGTCTTCACAAAATTCAACTTTAAGAAGATGCAGAAACACCTTCTGGAAATAAATATCAATTGAGTGTTCTATTCTTTACTAGATTTTTAAAACTCAGTCCCTGAGACAGAGTGTGGTCCTTGCCTTGGCAGCAGTTCAAATTAGCTGAAATAAACCTGAAGGTTTCATTTTGTCCAGCTTGCCCAAGAGACAATTCTGATCTGTATGGAGACTGAATATAAAGCATGTAGGCATGCAGTGACAAAAGGTGCCTACGGGCAGCAAAGGGCAAGAAATCAGGATGGGTCAGCTGAGCAGACATCAAAGACTCTCAAATAACCAACAGACAAGTAAATATTCTCAAGCAAATGGGATATGCCCATAGCACCACTGAGATTTCATAGAAAACAGTCTTTGAAAACAGTTCTGCTGGGGTGTCTCTATTTGTCTTTCCCATTCTGGAATATTGAATTAAAATGGTCTGTTTGCTCTTAAAGTTCATCAGTTCTTGCTACTCAATCCCCACCGCAGCCTCTTGATGCCTCAGTTATCTCTTCAGCAACTCGTGATAGTACCACAGATGTTGGCATTGCCCATCTGGATATTTCTAATACACACCACCATGAGACTTGCTTAGCATAATGCACACAGGTACAGAGGATAAAAGGTATTTATCCATAAAGGGACTGTGCAAGGTCTAGGAATTATTTAAAATCCACTTAAACCTTGTGAAGGCAAGAAGTAATGCATTTAAGGATTATTATTTGAGAGTATTAAAGAAACGTTTCAAAGACAAAAATCCCTACGTGACTTCTATTACTTCATCTCCTGCAGAAATTAGGATAAAAGATTAAGATACCCATTAATTTCAATGTTCAAGCCCCTAACTTGGGCTAAACCAAGAACTTTTGCTGTTTCATTCTCTCACATAGCTTCTGCTGGTCTGTGGTAATAGCAAAACTGGTATGAGCTGTACATGATGTAATCATTGCTTATTGTAATTGGCTGGGGTTTCGGTATGTCAGTGTCATTTTGGCTTGGGTGGTGATATCTCTAGTGTGCTGCACATGGGAGTTGATCATTTTGGCTGCATGAGGAACCACCCCCACAGCTGATTTAGTCACTTAATATCTGGCATGAGTGGTGGGATGAATGAATGCTGCTGGAGGCTAAATCTCCTTTCACAGCTGTAGCAGAAGGGAGGTTGCCAAAAGCTCATGCTGCAGCCTGTGATTTCAGGCTAAGGTATAGCAACTTTCTGGATGCACAGTGGGACAATAAAAGATGTGCTAAATATACAAGTCCGTGGCAGGCAAATAAAACATATGAGATTTCTTTTGGCTGGTTGTGATGCTTGGTTGGTTTTACTCGGGAAGCAAGAACCTGACCCTGGAGCTGTTTTCTGCACCTCCACCTGTCCCTTCTGCTTGTTATTCCTTTCACTGGAAAGAAAACATTGCCACTGGACAGACAAAGTGTTTTGGAGGGTTTTGTGCGTGTCTGTTCCAATACCACGTTACCATTACATTTTGCAATACTTTTTGTGCAGTGGAGCATTTTTTTCAATCTTTTTCGTGTCTCCAGCAGCTGCAGGTTTCCTGTTTGAGGGCAGGTGGGGCTGGCGAGCCAGCAGGCTGAGCCGGCAGCAGAGGTGCCCACATGCTGTCTGGGTTGCTCTTGCGTGGGTGTCCTTAGAAAGCGTTGAAAGTTTAAGCCGTGGAAACAAAAAATAAAGGGCATTAGTGTGAAAGGGCTCATGAAAGTTATCTATCCCACAGGAAAAATAAACCACAAAAACAAAACCAAGCAAAACAACAGCAAAAAAACCACAGTGCAACAAAACCAGCCTCTTCCCTTCTTCCACTGATTCATAGTGATGCTGTCAATGGTTTGGTTTCCTGTTGTCCCGGGAACCAGCCACGGGCACGGCCTCTATCTGGCGGTGCCGGGCAGTGGGGCTGAGCCACACTAGTCCCTCCGCTTCCCCATCCGGACCTCTCCTTGGTTCGGGGTTGGCAGGCGCAGCCCCT
>NW_008682062.1:12532-12749 GCF_000695815.1 Acanthisitta chloris
CCCCGCCGCTCCGGCTCCGCAAAGCCCTCCCCGCTCCACCCTCCCGGTAGTTTCTCGCCCGCTGCTTCTTCCGACGGCGCGTACGAGACCCCTCCCTGCGGTGCGGCGAGAGGCAGGAGCCCCGAGGAGCTCCCGGCACCCCCAGGACGGAGAGAGAGCCTCAACCCTGTTTGTTCACGTCCCTCCGGCTGCATGAGCTGGAGGGGGAGGGCGGCCG
>NW_008682063.1:0-14637 GCF_000695815.1 Acanthisitta chloris
GTTTGCATTGGCTTACCTCTCAAGCCTAACAGGGTCCTTTGATGAGGGGGTACCTATTAGCCTGGTGTGTTAGACATGCAAGCATGCCTGGGTTTACTGCTGAAGGACTGGACTGAGTGTGCTGTCACCAAAATGGTCTCCAGAGCTGTTTAGGTATCTCCAAAAGGGAGACCTTGATATCTTCCTAACATGTTTGGAAATGGTTTGGTCACTGGGGAATAATTTAAGTTTAAAGGTGATCTGTGTTTAGGTGGTGTTTAGAATGCTGGGGGCAGCTATCAACAGGTAGAAAAAGGTAATGTTGAAAGCAAAAATAATGTGATTTGTTGTGATGGACACAGTTAAAGGGGTTCCTGCCACATGGCTGAGAAGAGATGAGAAAGAGGAAGAAAGCCTGTAGAGATTTACATGGCACTAAAATTGCTTTACTTTTTCACGTGACTGGCAAGGATGTTCTGCAGACCATGGCACTGCCTTAGGCTCCACAGAATGATGAGTAAAGCCAGGGTGGAAGCATTATGAGGGGTTGATCTACCCACAGATCCAAGTTCATTTTCTCACGATGCCATGATTCCAAACAGTTCCCACCCATTGGCTCATCCTGGCTGCTACCTCTGTGCCCTTCCCGACTGGCGAAACAGCCGTCTGTGGGGCCACGTTGTGAGCTGGCTGAGGCATATGATCTTCCCAGAAAATAACCTGCCACAAATGGAAAATTCTTTTTTGAGCTGCATCAGCTCTACAATCTGCTTCACAATGTTGTGGCAACACATCCAAGGGGGATGGATGCCATAACGAGCAGCAGGGCGTGGGAATATCTGCATTCGATATTGCCATCGAAGGCAGGAGCCTGCCCATAAGTGTCACTGAAATTTAGAGAAAGTGAGCACCACATTTCTTACAGGGCCACTTCTTACTGTGAGAAACAGTGTAAGCTTCTTTAAGAAATAAGGTTAAAACAATCGTGGCTTCCAACTCAAACATACCAGCACTGAAAATGTAGTATCTGCTAGGCCCAGAGGAAAGGGGTGTGGTGGGTGTCTTTTGGTGGTGGCTGGGATGCTGTAGGCAGCAGTGAAGCAAAAGTTTTCAAATAGGCTTAAAAAAATAAGTAATTTGTCTGTTTTTCTCCCATGTTCTAGGAATCACATTTTCTACCTAAACAAGAACCCTTTTTAAAATGTAATCAAAATGACTACAGAAGTTAGGGCTTTAAGCAAAATAGAAATGTATTGAGACTGACACTAGAAGTGTGGGAGTTGATAACTCCAACACTTTCACTTGTAACTCCTGTCAGGATTTTGAAATTCAGTTGAGTGGAGAGGTTTCATGAGGCAGCTAGTTTAGAAACATTTGATATTGGGTAGTTGTGCCTCAGCCCTAATTGCAAGTGGAAAGAAAAGCATGTTTAAAACAACAATCTCCTCTTTACTCCTGGCCCCAGTGAGCAAAAAGGGGGCTTTAAAGAAGCCTTTTTGCAGAATTTCCACTCTGAAGCCCCCAGTTTTTGTTGGGTTTTTGGGGTTTTTTTCTTTTTTCTTATACTAGGAGAGAAAGGCAAGTTCACTGCAAGTTGAAAAGCAAATAACCAGGCTAGGAATTTCTACATACAAAGCAGATGGACACACATGGCCCTTTTTGGGATACTTGGGTATGTCTCCTTCACCACCACAGCTTGTTTTGCACTGCATATCACTCCAAGCAGGCCATTGTTGCCATGCACCTGTCTGTAATTTTGGAGGTTCATCTACCTCCAGCAAACTATATTTAAAAACCTCAGTGCTGATTAGAGGGAAAAAAAAGTTCAGGGGAAGGGATTTCCTAGTTCACAAATAAGAATGTGCAGTGGAGCACTCACTAAGTAAACAGAAAACATGGGCAGCTGAGAGAAATCAATTTAGCTGAACAAACAATGTTCCATGTAATGAACTACTAATTATCCTTTTATGCCATGTCAGTCTGAGTGATTACAGAGCTGTGCAGTTTAATTTGACGTTTGAGCATTGCCTTGCTCCATTAGCCTCATATAAAGCTACGACACGTTGAGAGGAATTAAAAAAAATGGTGGTGGGTTGGGGGGGAAGGGGCTGCATTTATCCAGAACTAAGTAAGCACCTGTAGCAGTCTTTGGGAAAGGAGCTTCTTCGTTTTGTCTTGTTTTGGCTTTTTGCATCCTTGGCTGTGGTGAAAGGGGCAGCACTTGGGAGATGACAAGGAGTATGTCTGATGCTCACAGAAAACTCCTTCAGTGTGTTGATAATGTCCCAGGTCTTTAGACCCCACTTTGAACTATCATTGAGGGCTTGAATAAATAAATTTCGTATATCAGACACACATACATTTCAAAGGGAAAGTGGATGGCAAACAATACAGTGTGGGAGCAAATACATTTTCCTGGATACTTTCTTTTTACTGGTGTTTTGCACAGAGCAGGTAAATCAAATCCCTAGGTGCTTGGGAAATCTCATGGTTAATCTAGGACTGAAGGACATGTATTATAAATACTGCTTTATTATCATACTGTTTGTCCAACTACCTGTACTGATAACAGGATTAGAGGGAATTAACATATGGAGAAAGCTAAAGACAGTTTGTTGGGATATATATTATGGTTGTTAACTCTAGAAGTACCAGGGAAGTACCTGTAGTCTGATATAGACCTAGATATTTTGGACTAGGTTTTTGTTTCATAAAAGGTAAGTCAAGCCCAACATCACTGAAGTTCTAGGGGGAATTACCATGGGAAAGGTGCAGATGCAGGGGGGAACATGCCCTACATCAAGGTAATACACCAACACGTGAAACAGTGTCATGAGGGATAAATATTACCCCAGTGTCCTATGATAATATTTATAGGATTGCATTAATTGAAAAGCAAATGTTTAAAAGCCATTTGGTGTAACTACCTGACACGTCAACTATGCACTGAAATATGTGCCATGACACCTGCCAGGCTCACTCTTCCCTGAGTGTGACATAGATGAGAACACCCAGGTTGAGATAATATTTAAAGAAATGCCTTCTCAAAATTTTAAATTTTGTTTACATTTTATTTTAAATCTCAAGGAGAATTAATTAAAACTTGAATGGAAAAAAAAAAAAAAAGAAAGCAGAAAAAGAGAAGTAAAAAGCCTCCCCAACACTGGGAAACTAACTCAAAGATCCAGTTGACTCTTTTGGCTCAGATGCCACTCATACAAGGCCAGATCATTGGCAGGGGCAAGCTGATTTCAATGAAGAATCCCTCTTTTGTCCACTAAGGATGGGGCCTGAACATGCGCACAGAGGACATGGTGGCCCCTCTCTCACACTTGCTGTTGACACACAGCCTGCTTTTTTTGGCTGTCCCCCAGGCTGTCCTCAGGGTCTCCATTCTGCCTCCCTTTATTTATTTATTTATTTTTATTTTTTTTTAGTTCTCTAGAGAAATACCACTTTGACAACCCTAAAGACTGAAGGCTTTTTATGTGCCACAAAAATACCACAGAAGAGGAAATTTTCCTGACACTGCTCTGTGGAAGGCTTGAGTCCTGGCGTGCACAGCAAGACTGAGCTGGTGTTTGAACACCTGTTTGCTGCACATGCCATAGCCCTCAAACCACTTGTTTGGGGGTTTTACATAGGACTCAACCACCTACCAGGTGATACTGGTTCCTTGTTTGGTTGTTTTGGGGGATTTTTTTGGTGCTTATCCCATTGGGCTGGATTGATGCTGAGTTGAATTTCAGCCCTGCTACAAGGCATGACTGAGCTGCAGGCTCTTACCCCAGGGCTGAACTGGCCCCTCTGTTCCTTCCTAATGTGCGTTAGACACATTGGGGCCTTTCTCCACTGTGCATTTGTAACTCCCATTGACGCTAATGGGTGTGACATGTGTCTATCCAGCGGAGAATAGACCCCATTGACTACAGCAGTTCCCCAGCCCTGAGCGATGCTCGTCACTTGATTAAGCCAAACTAATGAGGCACGACCGGGGCCAATGGGAATGTGTGGGACACAGGCATTGCAAAAGCTGGTGGAAACCTGCAGCTTTACTGGGGGCTGGGTTTTGTTCTGCCAGGCAAAGACACAGGATGCCATGTGATGGAGTGCACAGCAACAGGTGCTGTCATAGAAATGAACAGTGTGGAGTGGGTTCACACTGCTGACAGCAGCACCCTGAACTGCCCTCTCTGAGTGGTAATTACGTGTGAGAGTGTCCTGTGTGCTCAGCAGGGTTTAAAACTAGTTTTGGTTTTGGGTTTTGCTCAGCATCTCTCTACACTTCAGGATCTGAATTTGGCCCTGTGGCTCTTTCTCTGGGGAAAGCATACAGGAGCATTTTTGGCTCTTTAGCAGACAGCTCAGTGGCTAACTCAGGCAGTATCCTTTTCACCAACATTAAACAGCATCAGCTGGGAAAATGGGAAAGGTGAGGGGAAAGCATAGACCCTGCAGTGTTTCTTGCAGGCTGCCCTCTCTACAAGAAGAGCCATTGAAGGCATGGCTCCTTCATGGGTGCTCTCCCTCCTGTGTGTTGCTGGCCACTGCCTCTGAGTGCAGAGCACTGGCTGTACATGGGAGAGGTTGGAGGAGCATCCAGGACTTGAGTCTCTTTTGCTTTGACTGGGCCCAAATCATCCAAACTGGGCCAGATGCAAGAATGCAAACTCCAGGTACAAGCTTGAGAGTTCAGCCTCAGTCCCAGCATGACTGTGCTTGCACAGAAATGGGCTGGGAGAAAATTCAGGAGACTGACACCTAAAGAACTGAGAACATGGACATGGAACTTACCCCATATGGATACAAGATGCTGCTTGCTGAACTAAGGCCAGGAACTCTGGCCTTCCTGCAAAGCACAGCATCATCTCAAACCGCTGTGGTAATGCAAGGGCACAACCTGGTAGTCCAGGGCCAGACTACAAAGGCAGATAGGTCAGATGTAGATCTTGAGAGAAAACAGCATTTAAAAAATTTCAGTTCTATTTTAAGGCTTGCTGTTTTGGAGAGCCTGGGTTGAGAAGTTGCCTGTACTTTCCCCTGTACTTTACCTGCTGGTACATTCCAGGTCAGAGGAGGTTTGTATTTTTGTCATATTGGAATACTTGCCTTTATGTAAGTGCTGCTAAGAATAAAATTAGCAGTGGGAGAAAAACAGCAGTTTGATGTCTAAATTTGGAAAACTTGATGAATAAATCTATTAACTTCGTTGTGGGGAGAGGAAAGAATAGCAACCCTTTGTTTAAAGGAAAGATAAAATAAATATAAGAGCTGATTGCCCCCTCTGGTTTTCTGTGGTGGATTCTTAAACATTCTCTTGTCCCCTTCAGAGGATAAATAATAATTGACTCTGATTTGCATGACTCTGGCTTGAGAAGATATGGTCAGTTGGATCTGAGAGGCTTTGTCATGATTATCAAATGCTTTCAGCATTTGCAAAGGGAGAGAGCAAAGGGGGAAGGAGGGTTTGTCCACTTGAGCAGGTGTCCTCCCAGAAAGCAGGCCCCTGCCAGGTGTTTGGCACCACTTCTGTCCTCAGTGGCATGTCACAGCAGTCAGGCCCCCTGTCCCAGGACACTAATTAATCAGGAGGGAGGCTGTGATGGGAAGCAGCACAGGGCTCTCTGAGGCTCGGCAGAAAGAATCCAAGTGTAAATCTGTCCCAAGTGCCTCCAGTTTCTTCCTGTCCCTGCATCCTGGCCTGTATGGGACTGTGTGCACCAGTCAAGCCCTGTGGTGACCACAGTACATGTAAGAGTTTTTTGGCTTTGTCCAGAGCTCTAGACAGTGCTGCCATCTGCACCTTGCAAGGCAGGTGCCTCTGTCTGCCTGACCCAAAGTTTAGTATAAGGTAGTAAAGTCCCCATCACACACTGTAGCATTTTATGACAAGAATTGTCTTCCTTTGCCCATTATCTCTTGCAGCTACACCCATCACTTTTCTTGGCATATCCAGAACTGGTCACTTTTACATTTATTGGGAAATTAGAGATTATTTATCTTCAATTGAGGTTGAAAGCAAGAGGTTAGAAATGAAAAAAATTATTAGTCGATACTGGACCAGTACAGCTTTTGTCTATCTTAAAAGAGGTGGATAATTTTCTAGTCATCTCATCTGTTATGCTAATTTGCCCCTCTAAATCTTTTTGGAGTAAGAAGCTGGCATATGAATGTGAATGTCCTGTTTAGTTCTTCCCAAGTGCCCACCTTGGGTGCCTAATGACCATTTCCCTCTCCTGTTTTGTACTAAATTGTCTGGACATGGAGGAAAGTTAATGCATAAACTATGAAAATGCTGTTTATGTTCTTCCTTTAGCTGCTCTTTGGACACCTACAGGTCATTAATTCCTTTGTTTCCAGTCAACCTGCCATCTAGCAGCTCTCCCACCCAGTTTGAGTTGTTCCCTTCATGTGGCCTGCTGACCCAAACCCACTGAGCCATGCTACAGGATGTGTTCAGGAGGTATCAGGACTTTGATACATTACTAACTTTCTTCTGAGACTAGAAGAGATATAAGTGACACGGTCATAATGCAGATAACCAGGAGCTCTGTCTGTTTTCCTACCCTACCCTCCATATACTGACAGTGTTATTATTAGTTTGGTGGGGGCACTGGGCCATGCTAGCAGCTGGATGCCACTGCTGAAAAGAGAGTAAGAGCTATACTGTGACTACAGATCCATCACACAAAAGCCCAAAGGTGTTACTGCAACCTCCAAGAACCAGCCTCTGGTGAGGGAAAGAAAATCAGCGTCATCTCATGACACTGCTGTTCCTGTAGGCTGTGAATTTAAAAGAAGGCAGGCTGAGGAAGAGAGCATGGAAATCCCTGCTGATCAGGAGCAAGACTATTTTTCTCCTTTAAGAACATTTGCTCAGCTTTTTGGTTTTCAGTGTTTCCAGTTGCCATATCAACCTAAGAAATTTGCCTGGCAATTGACAGCATATTTTTCAACGGAAGATTAAAAAATTCAGTTGCACCAGGTTCAGCATTTGTTTGCTGGGACTTCACTTTATCTTATTTTACTTTATTCCCAAGTATTTGCTTTCCAAGCCACATTAGCAGATGACCAAGGATCTCCACTCTCCTTTTGCCCAGGCGCATCTCAGGTCCAGCAGTCCAGGTGCAGAAGTTAGGCACCAGGTCAAAATGCAACTCAGGTCAGTGCTGGGATACATCCCATGGGCTGGGAAAGGCCACAAGCATCAACAGAAACACTCTGGCTGAAGTTAAGTGGCAGTTTCAGCTTTTATGTTGCTCTGAGGAACAGTGGAGAGAAGGGAAGTAGCTTCTGGCTTTGCTGTTGAACAATGTATTGGTTTCCTTGGAACCTGCATCTGAATTCAGCACCATCAATGTAGGGAGGAGCAGGGTGGTAGTCCAGAAACCTCTGTGTCCCCCCATCTGTCCCTCAATGTCCACTCTCCAGCCCATTCCTGGCCATCCATGGGTCACTGGTGCAAACAGGGACTAATCTCCCCCAGTGCAGATGAACCTGCGGGGACTTTTCTGTAGTGAATATATTGTTTGGTTTGTTGTGGATTTGTGGTGGGTTTTTTTCTTTAAAAGGAATAAGAATGGAAAACAAGAAAGTCAAAAAGCCCTGAATCTTTACCTTTTTAAACTGGAGACACCGCCACAGCAGGACATAATGGCTCGCTGTGGTGGTGGTGGTTTGCCTGAGAGCCTGGAGATTTATGTAATGAGAAACACAATTCCTGCAAAGAACATTGTTCAATCTTTTCAAAATTTCAGCTATAAGCCATTTTATTGCTAATAATATGGCTAGATTCTCCTTTTGAAGAATCTGAGAATGTTTGACAAGTGGGGAAAATGGAGAGGACTTGAGGCACCATAATCTGTATTTTCCATTTACCTTGCTTGAAGCTTGAACAACACATGTGCCACAAATGATTTGTTTATTCCTAAGCACCCCCAAGGAGCCCAGTCCCCATTCTCAGGCATATAATGGCTATTCAAATGAAAGCTTTAATAGGTTGTTGCAGATCTGATATCAATGCAGTGAGAGAAAGAGATATGCAAATATTCGAAATTAAACAAACTAGCTCCTGCCCTTTGCCTTTGGAGGTGCAATCTCAAATCTGGATGGTGTCACCAATGCAATGAGTTTGCTAGACTCAGCTCTCTGGAGAACTTCCTTTTTTCTCCTTTTTTTTCCCCCACTTTGCCTCACAAAGCTTACACATTGTTTGAAATATTTTCTGTCTGTAGCACTCATGAGGAAGGAGAGCTCCAACTGGGGCTGAAATACATGACGTGTTCAGATTTGAGACTGAGGAACATTGCTGGGAGAAGCTCCTGCTGTGCTGGCTTGTTCCACATCTTCTTAAACCAAAGCCCTTAACCTCAATTCCTTCTCCTGGGCATTTCCCCATGCTATATAGAAACAATTTTGGAAGAGTGACACAGACAAAAGTCCAATTAGGGGTTGCAGGCTGAATAAAATCTGTTTCTGTCCACATCATAAGACAAATCAGGGGTTTCACTGGTTCTTAACATGGACCCTGTTCCTCTTTTGCTCCATGCAATGTGTGTGTGAGCCAGGCCCAAAAACCACTTCAAAAATGTAAAAATACCATGTCATCCACCTAACCATTGAAACTGTGCCAGCAGCTACTGTGTGCATTGAACAGCAGGGAAAAATAATAATTTTACATCAAAAACACCATAAAAGTTTTCAGCGTCTTCCAAGCTCTTCTGAAACTGCTATTATCTTGTCCAACCCCCAAGGCTTTTAGCACAATTATCAATTATGCTGTGTGGATTTCAGAACAGGCAGTGCCTGAAACACAGGCCACGCAGCGAATCACGCAGGCTCTGCTGTGCCTGGTCTGCAGGACATCCACACACACCTCGACTCTGCTGCCAGATCCCAGCTCAGGGGCAAAATCCCTGGAGCATCTCTGTACCTCTGTTGCCCTCTCATCTTCTGTGCTCTGATCACAAGAGCTTTCAAGCAAGTCTTGCCTCTTGCTCCATCATTACTGCTGATGAACCAAACTTTGCCAGCAATGATGAGTGGGACTCAACCTGAAAGAACTCCAGATAGCTGCAAACAGCTAGAAAACCCCTGAGCTACAGTGTGAGCAATGAGAAATTAAGAGAGAGCTAAGCAGGACGCATGAAGAGGACCTTGCTTCAGTTGGGGTATGTGGACAGTCTTCTGGCTGTAATAGGTACCACAGTATGTTGGAAGCAGCATAGGAAAGTGGGTTTGCAACGCAGAGACTTGAATCTCTGCTTCATTGATGTTGGCCAAGACTGGGCACCTCAGGGTTTCGGGGGGGGGATCTGATGAAGGCAGGTGAGGAAAAGGCTTCAGAAAATAAACTCCCAGCTTTAATTTAGCTAGTCATTTCCTTAGAGCCAAGGAGAGAAATGTCCAGTAGACCAAACGATAGGGAAAACTGGACCTTCCCATACAAGTGTGAACAATATCATACAGAAATGATCCCCAAAACTTTTGTGAGAGTGCTTGGAGCTATAGCCAAATCCCATATTTGAATGTGGCTAGACAATTGGAATTAAAGGTGATCACTGGCCATGTTTAAACACGAACTGGGCCATAAGCTTCTTATGGGCTGTGGTTACAAAAAAAAAATAAAGACTGACTCACAGTGGGAGAGCATGAGGTTGGAACATTCCCATGCAATCCTCCCTGCTCTCTGGAGGTGCCCAGCTTGTTCCTAGAGATCCTGGACACCCAGTGCTCCCATATACCTCCTTTGACACTTATAGGTCATTAGTATTTCTGAAAAACCGACTTAAAGGCTGTAGATGAGAAGTGTTTCTTTTGGCCTGTCAGTAGCACAAATGAGAAGAAAGAGAATGGAATTCTCCGAAGTTTTTCCAAAATGCATGCCCAATTCAAACAGATTCATCCGGCTTCCTTGCAAGTGTGATTCCCAGATCACAGCTAAGCCTAGCACAGACTTCCCTAATACCATCACCAATCGTGTCATTTCTGCATCAAGCTAATCAGTGTGCAGAGGCAGATTTGTATTTTTCTGATTAAAAAAATATTAATTAAAAGCTGATACGTCTTGTGGGAAGCTCTTGATTTTGGCCTACCTCATTTTCAGTTTTAAACATTTTTACTTGGTCAGCATTTCATAATGAAATGTATTCCTTTTCAAAGGAAACACAATTCTAGAGGAGAAAATATATTAAGGATAAAATAATATTTAAGCATGAAATAATGCCAAAATGTTTCATTAAGATCCAAGCAGCTTCTAACCATTTTTTTTATTTCCGAAAACAAGTTTTCAGAAATTGCAACCACCAATTCTGGTCCTATTTAAGAGTGGGGAGTAAAATGCAAAATTCTGAAATATTTGCAAGGTTGGAAAATGGTTTCCCACCAAGCTCTCCTCAGATGAGACTGCAGAAATTCTTCTATTTCCTCTTTCCTCCCTGGCTCTGTTACCATGCAATTCTGTTCACACTGCTCTCCAAGACAAAATCTGAGCCAGGCTGAGATTTGTGCTGATGGTGAGTGCCTGCCTTTTCTTTTTTTTTCTTTCTTTAAATAAAACAATTTCCTAAGGCTTTGAAATGGGGCTGATAAAAAGCAGCTTTTAAAATGCATTTTAGTAAATAGTTTGAAACCAGACCATAAAGTCTCATAACTGTAGGTTTTCCCTTAATTATACCTCACTGACAGCCCATTTTCCTTCTCTGCAACCAGTCTCCTTTTTCTTTAAGAGCAAAACATATTGTATGCTACTTTTGAAAGATTTGTGGGGTTTCACACGAATTGAACAAGATCTGTAGGTAAAGAGTGTCACCTAGTGGATAACTGGCATCGATTTTCCCAAACTGTGGAAGAAGTTTGGCCGTGTGGTTTTCCCATTTTGTCCTAGAAAAAATATTATTTCAAATTGGAAAGAGCCCTGTACTGAGAAATGGGATCATTGCCAAACGGCTGCAAATCCAAAGATGCATAATATGGTGGCCAGCACTGAGTGGAATATTTGTCATGTGCACGGGCACAGATCCAGTCCCATCAGCAGATACAAAAGGGAAGAACTGATTCTCCAGCTCAGTGCCTGAATAGCAAGAGGTTAAAGCATCACATTCTGCAATATTTAATTCCTGGATGCATAAAGGTGTACTGGGCTCCACATCATCTCCTGCAGCACTAGCTGCCCATCTCCAGGCACAGCAAACAAGTGCATGCAGTAGGTGCCTTTGCCATGTGATCAGCTGAGGCTTCTGAGCAGTATTGAAAAAAAAAATCACTCAGTCCTTATGGTAGGAGATTTGGCAGAGAGCACATGAATGCAGGAGAAAGACTATAAACTCCATGGAAAAATCTCTCATCCTGAGAGGGTGGGATGATGACTTTGGGGATGTGGTGGCAGGTATCTATGAGACAAGCTGCCTAGAGAAAGCAAGAGATATGCTAAGGCTTGCAGAGCCTTCTGAGGTAGAAGTAACAGGTTACAAAATCAGGGCATGATAGCCTCAACTAAGAGTAAAATGCACCAGAAGGAAGGATATGCTCCTTAAAACTAAACAGATGGATATCCTGAACATTACTTACATTTCTGCCTTCTGCCTAACTTGCTGTCAGGATCCCTTGGAGTCAAGATGGAGGAAGAAATAAATATAAACAGAATTGAGCCAAAAATGGAGAAGAGTTTTTCAGGCTCCTAGAAACAACCAAGGGGTAAAAAAATATTTGGAATTCAAGGAACTAAAGTGAAAACTCAGGTTCTCAACAAATCAAATATGGACATTCAGCTGGCTTTGTGCAGGTTGAGTGGGAAGTGGAGGTTCTATGTTCCACTCTCACTACCCCCTTCTTCCTCCTCCTGTAAGGTCATCACTGCAGTTTGTTACAATTGCCTTTGCTTTCTCTGAAAATCCTGCTGATATCCGAACTCCTTTCCTCACATTGAGGAATAATGTGAAGGAGAGCAGAGCATGGTTTCAAAAGTGGCTCTTCCCTGTCTAAGAGGCAGCAAATGGGAAAATGTGAAAGTGCCTGTCTCAAAGCTCACCAGTTGCCCTGCAAGATATTATCCCCCTCTTCTTAACACAGAGATCACTCATGAAGAAGATCAGGATTCCTGTATCACTGGATTCCAACAGGCTGGCTGTGAGAGCATTCTCAGACTGAACATTTAGACCCAGCCCTACATTGACATGGATTTGGTCAAAGCCATAAGCCAGAGCATTTTGAAGAATGGATGAATGCATGTTAGAATTGCAGTCAAAATGATAAACATCTAGTTTTCATAGGTCAGGAAAGCTGCGCTCTAGCACTTAATTACCGTCCAAATGAAAGGAAAATAGTGATTGTTTTTATGGCATATTGTTCCGCTAAGTTTGTGTTTGGCCTCTGTTTTCTTCATTTTTGTAATGTATCAAATGTATGGTCTGTCATTCTTCTCCAAAAGGAGGAAAGTGATTATCGTGTAAAGCCCAGAGGAGCTCTGTATACAGGCAAGTTAAAATATACTGCAAGTCAGAACACTTTCTCACCTGAGTATACACACTGTTTCTAAACAAACACTGGCTTAACCATATTTACTCAGTTTCGTGCAGTTTTCCTTCAAACTATTTCATGTTTCTGTTTTTGTACCAGCTGTCTTGGACCAGTTCCCACTGACTGAATCCATGGAAGGCACCACCTTCTACTGGTGCTGACTGTGGGCATTGGCAGGCACAGACTTCATTACACCACTTTGATTACTCTGTGCCTCAGTTTACTCCTCCATTATATCTAAGTTCTACACTGACTTTCCACAGTGCTTTTATTCTTGGGATCTCAGAGCAATTTTCTTAGCTATCCTCTCTCAGATAGTTAAGCCAATACTAAATCAGACACTTCTCCATTTTTCCCTTCTCAAAGAGGGGGTGATAATAATTCCTTTGCTCATTACAGTGTAAATCATGAGGAATCCTGTTGAGTTCAGTGATACTAGGAAATGTAAAAGCACTATATGAGGTCAGAATCTTCCCACGTGAGTTACAAGTGCAAAAACAGTGAGTAAAAAGCTTGAATGGATCAAGGATCCCACTCTTGGGAACAACAGGAGGAAGAAATAAAAGTGGCACCTGGAAAATGCTGCTCTCATCAAGAGCGGCCTTCTCCCCTCTAAATATCTGCTAACCATAATATTAAACAAATAGAAATTTACCTATTCTCTGGAATCCTCTTTTGCTTCTTTATAGAGAGACACTTGTAGAAAAGCCTGGGGTTTATTTTTCACAATAATTTTTAAAAGCAAATCTTGTTCCACCAGGAAATTGCAATTTCTTCAGCCAAGAACATCTCGTCTGAAGTCTGAGGAGGGTTGGCATTCTCTGTAACAGTGTGCAATGACAGCCCAAACATCTTAACATTCCCAGGCTGGATCCATCCCTGCTGTCAGCAAGCCCCTTGGATGCTCTTGCTTGGCCTCCTGGCTGCATGTGCTCCCATATCCATGTGCTCTAACAGTGCCAAGCTCAGGATGGGCTGCCAGGTCCCCTGGGGGTGCAGGTACTGCCTAAAGAGGGGTTTTGCCAGGCAGCCTGCCTAAAGCTGAGAGCACTGTTGCCTGCATATGAAATTCCCTTCCCTCTGTGATAGCCACACACACTAGTGCTCCCAAGCCCTGTTTGGACCCATTTCTACACACATAAGCCAAAGGCAAGAAGAGACAACTGTGAGGGCAAATGTTGAGCCAAAAAGGCAAATTGCATTGCCCAAGTAGATGAGGAACCTCTGGCAGCCAGGAAAGGATATAAAAATAAAATCACATTAACATCCATCCTTCAGGCTGTCTGGGCAAATGAAGATCCAGGGCAAGCAGCAAGATGAGGAAATGGGCTGGTTGTGGAACACTCTCTGTGTGTGAGGCCATATTTTACCCATTTAAATGATCAGTGCACAAGAAAAGCCAAACACACAAGGCTTCCAAGCTGTCTGCATCCTGTCCTTCAAGGTGGCCTCATCCTCTAAGTAGTCACATTCCTGAGTACTGGGGAAATTTGAGGAGCTAATCATTTCCTCTGACTCAAAAGCAAAACAGCAAAGCGAAAAAAACAAACCAAAAAACACTCAGCATCTTTCCAAAGCTCCCTGTTTAAATCTGCTTTTCAGTGTGGGTAGCATTTGTTTAGCTCATAAGCTATTTCTCAGGGTGACTCAGCTTAGGGCATCAGGTGGTACTAGGCTCGAGGACTTCAACAAATTTAAAAAGAAAGCCTGGAGAAACTGAAAGAATCTATGTTTCCTCAGCTTTCTTCTCAATTGCCCACTGAGATTTTCTAGGAGTGCTATGAAATAAGCTTTTTATCTACATTACTAGTTCACACCCCATCCTGGAAGAATTTGTGCCTTACAATGAGAAAACATCTGGGACCTTTGGGAGCTGGCTCTCAGACAAGGTCTGTTCAGTGACATCTCCAAAATGTTAGCAGATATCAGGCCATTTTCACGTGAAACAACCATGTGAAAACCCACCACTGCTGCTGGCTGTACTGGTTTAAGACTGACTGGCTGTAGACCCTAATTTGCAGTCTTGTTCCTTGGGGTGGGTGAGCAGGGTAGGACATTAATGAGGCAACCAGGAAGAGGTGGCACCACTTCTGTACGTATAGCACTTCAGTCTCCAGTGGTTTCATTCCAGCACCTTTCCCT
>NW_008682063.1:14665-24216 GCF_000695815.1 Acanthisitta chloris
GTTCTAAAGGCAGCATTAAATGGGATGTTTTAAGCTAAGAATATTTTCCCAGCTCCTGGAAAGGGTTAGACACACAGACCTGAGGTGGGCCAAGCATGCGATTGCCTTCAAACTAAGCAGCTGTGTTCAGCTTGTCTTGGATTTCTTTATATGAGACAAGGGAAGATTCATAAAAGGAAATGCTGAGGCCACACAGGTTGTCAAGTCTCTAGTCCAACCAGGTGTAATGACTGAGGTTTTGCAGGCAAGCTGCAGTTAAGGCAAAAAATAACAGATCATGGGTCAAATCCATCCCTGATGCAACTCCAGCATCGACAGTAAGAGTTACCCACATATGAATCTGGCCCCATGTTCCTCACTCATACAATAAAGCAAGATCCCTCCTGCAGCAGAATCAATTGGAAAAAGGAGAAGGGAAAAAATGCTTCTTTCTTGCCCACATTAAAAATAATCACTTTTCTGTTGTACAATGGGGCAGAGAAAACCAGTCCTAGAAACCAGAGTACAATTTCCTCAGCATGTCACAGGGCAGGGGTGTGTGTATGTGTGGAGTTGGCATAATCAAGAGGGTTTTTTCATCTCTGTGCAGTTCTAAATGATGCAGGAAACAGGAGAAAGCACACCTATATATCTATATCTATATATCTATATCTATATATCTATATCTATCTATATTCATCTATATCTATATAGATACCTAGATGTGTTTGCTCTCTTCCCTGTATCTATATATATATAATTTATATCTAAATACAGATATCTATAGATACCTATATATCTATATAGTTAGATATATTTGTGCATCAGCAGTGTGAAATATGCAGGTAATTTAGGAGGAATTCTGCACAAACACAGAGTGATTTAGAAAAAAACCCAAAACTATATTCCTTCTGTTGATTAGACCTGTTGTTTAAAAATAGTAAAATATATCTCTTTTAAATGCCTGCTAGAGTTTTCACTGCTGCATTGCCTTTTCTGTCTCAGCTTTTCCTTCCCATTTGGCAGGTGGGTTGTGTACGTGAGCCCTACAGGAATGCAGAAAAGCCACCTGAGGGAGAAAATTGCTAATCACTAAAAATTACTAATCATTCTTTCACACTAAACAAATCCCACTGAGAGGTTTTTAGTTACACAAAGGTGGATTTTTTTGCTCCTTCCCTTTCTCCTCTCTCCTCCAGATAATGATACAGATGTGCAAAATGCAGGAATTCACATCCTACTAAGCATTAGCTGCAGCATTTTTAGGTTATAAGATCTAGGTTTGAGTCCAAATAAAAGCAAAATAGTCAGAAAATCTTCTCATGCACACCACTAGCACTTCACAACCAAAATGGCAGGAAAAGCAATTCACAGAGTCATAGAATAATCTTTCCAAGGTTATTTGTATTCCAGCAACAGTGAGGTCCCCTCTGAGACTATGGGCCCTGTGCAGCTGCTCACTAAAAGAGCATACAGCTTAAACAGATGAGGCAGAAGGTTGGAAGAAAAAGATACCATTTGATCTGGAATTCTTATAGCTAGGAGACTCAGAGTATGTGCTTTGCTCAAGGTCACTTGGGACCTCTCTATAGGAAGCAGAGGCTAGACCCACTTCTGCATCCCAGAGTCTCAACCAGAGGAGCTGCTGACCCTCTCTCAGCACCACTCCCTCTCTCCTAGGCAGCCTTTGCTGACAAATCCAGGGAATGCAGAGCTGTTCTTCTACCCATTGTACTTCAATAAATCCATTCACACCTAATACTGCTCATTCGTCTTTGCCAAGGATGCTCCTCCATACATTTCACTGGCTAAAGTTCCTCTGCTTTGGCATGACAGAGCAGCAGCAGCAGGTGGGTGGCAGTGAAGGACTCCAGGGACACCAGGGTGCTGACTCTGTTCCACTCTGGGCCTCAGAGCACAGCTGAGAACTGTCTGCTGATGAGGAGGCGGCATATTTTGTCGTTCCTTCAGCCTCTTTGGAAAATGCTCCAAGCTTCAGATATCCCAGCCCATACAGGGCAGCCAGGCTTTCCTCAGGCTCAGCTGCTCTGCCTCAGGCTCAGCTGCCCTGCAGGTGCCATCTCCCAGCACTGCAGCATTCTTGTTTCCCACTTGAGCAGGAAGAAAATGAAGGTGACAAAATTACCTTGTTTTCAGTCCATCATCAACTCTATTGTGACATGGTTATGGATATGCCACTCCTGAAGAGGTCCTGTTTAATTTATGTTGACACTTTGGGGGTTGATTCTCTGGACCAAATTTAGGCCTTTTTTGCAACAGTTTTTTATTTCTCTCCTGTTCCTATTTTTTCCTGTGTCTGTGAGCACAGCAGATATAACCTAAACCGTACCAAATAGAAGTGCAATATGTTTTTTATCACTGCTCTAAACTAGTCTGAAACTCACCTTTTTGTATCAGCTGTGCTTATTCACATTGCAAAACACGAGAGCCTCTCCAGAGCGTTTTTACTACACTCATAAAGAAATAATGGAAAACCAAGAATGGTTCCTAGAGAAAGGATGCCACAAGGCTTGAGCAATATCTGGCTACAGGTCCACTCCTAATCTCTTCCCTGGACAGAACAAAGTAGGACAGTGCATTTAAAGTACATCTATTTTATAATGAGACTAGCGGCTGCTTTGCTGCAGTGATGAGCAGTGATATTAAAATGCTGTCGCTGAGCTTAAGGATTAACACCTTGTGGGAAGCACCTGTGAGGAGCTGGCACTGCTGGGCTCTGTGGCTGTCCTGGGAGCACTGGGACTGCAGGAGCAGGAACTGCCACTCTATGTTCCCACAAATTGCCTTGGTTGGTGGTTTTTAAATCACTAAGTATTTTGCCTTGAAATATTTTGCCTCTAGAGAAGACACACTGGAATTTTCTGAGGCAGAACATGGCATTACATAAATTTGATGTTTTGACACATTGATATTTTTAAGCTTGCATAATTCACTGAATTCCACCCAAGTTTTTCATTTCAGTACCTCAGAACCATCATTTGTCGGTCAGTTACAGGCTTTCTCAGAAAGATTTATTTTTTTCCATTTCTCCATTCCCCAGGGATCCCAACATGCTCCAGCAGAGCCTCCATGAAACATCCTTTGCGTGGAGAGGCCAGTGATGACAACAGGTTTTGTAAGAAGTGAATTATAAGGACTGTGCTGCAAAGTTGCTGTTTTGTGACCAAAACATGCCCCTGCCATTATCAACCAGCAATAGCTACTGGCATCTGTGGGAGAGCACAGTGCTGTGATGAGGTGGGTTGGTACTAATTACAGGGTGTTTATCCAGTCTAAGTAAAATACGCTGCAGTTTACTCATTAGCACCCAAAATGGCACATGCAATTGGACAATATACTAACAGCAACAGGATTACAGCTAAGCAGGCTGCTGAACTCTCTGCAGTTAATTTATAGTTAACCAAGGTGCTCATTTACCCTGGTAAAAGTATACATCCACCCAGCAGCTCCGTGGCAAAAGGATCTCATCGTGCTTTAGAGAAGGACAGGCACTGGGTCTTCTCCCATGTTATCTGATCTTATTGGCATTGATGTGTTTGCTTACCTTTGACCAGGTAAGGTTAAAATTGCCTTTCTCAACTCAGCCTTTCTTCAGCTGACCATCTAATGACTAAAGCACAGTAAAAATATAGACTATTTTCTCATGTCTTATATTTGCTGAATCTTTCCCATGTCCATAGTCAGGGCTGATCCTCAACTAGTTTATAAGAGATTTATTATGAGATCATAGGCTGGTGTCATAAAACTCACGCCCAAGTGAATGGACATTTTTATGACTGATGAAGCTTAAAATGATTAGGAAATTGTCTCAGCTGGACCCAAAATAGTTATTATAATCCAAGATTAAAATGTTTTCTCAGCAATTTGTGCTCTTGAAGTTCATATGTACATTCATCTGCTAACCCCTTGCTGTGCATTTCACTAAGCTACCCACAAATCAGGTGGAGAGCACCATAAGCTGGTCGAGCCTTTTAATTGTGACTGAGGAAGAAGTAGACCAATAGAAAAGAGGGTGTTGGGCTTGTTAACCCAGAGATGAGGTCACTTTCTGTATATCAGGATGGTGGAGAGGCTATAAGAGGAGGAAAAGTAATAGAAAGCATTTTTGTCAGAAGTGAGCATGTAGGAGGAATTTGAGACAAACAAAGAACTTAGGTATGAGTTATTGAATGGGATGCTTCAATTCACTTGGTTTGAAGTGTAAAAAAAAAAGCAGTTGCTATTTGAGTCCTTGTCTGTTTATCCTTTTTTTTGACAATGTTTTTTCTTCTCTTGGAGTAAACCTCATTTTCTAGGGAGCTCTTCAGCTCTGTTTTGTTCCATATCATGTAGGGCACAATGTTGCTCTGGTGGGATAACCCAGGCTGTCTGCCAGATGCCTATCAAGCTGCTCACTTACTCCCTCTCCTCAGTGGGGCAGGGGAAGAAAATGAGATGTTAAAAAAGCTTGTGGGTTGCCATAAAGACAGGGAGATTGCTTGCCAGTTAGCATCCCTAGCAAAACAGAAATAACTAGCTTTTGGGGAAAAGTAATTTAATGTATTTTAAATTTAAAAACAGAGAATGAAAGTGAGCATAAAAACATCTTCCCCATGTTCTTACCTGTACTGCCCATGTTCTTACCTGTGGGATAGGAATTTGTGGTCAGTTCACAGCACTTTGTTGTTGCTACTCCTTTCTTGAACTCTTCCATTGCTCTGGTATGGGGTCCCTCCCATGGGATATAGTCCTTCAGAAACTGCTCCAGTGTGGCAGCAGTTCTTCAAGAATTCCTCCAATGTGGCTGCAGCTTCCTTCAGGGCACATCCCCCTGCTGCAGTGTGGTTGTCTGTTGAGATTTTGTCCTTCTTGGGCAGCAGCGGAACGACCTACTTCACCATGGCCTTCTCCATGGGCTGCAGGGGAATCTCTGCTCCAGCTCCTAGAGGACCTCTTCCATCTCTTTCCTCACAGACCTTGGTGTCTGCAGGGCTGTTTGTTTTGTACTTTTTCCTCACCTCTCTATCACAGCTGTTGGGCACTGTTTGTTACTCCTTCTAAATGTGTTTTCACAGGGGTGCCACCACCAGATGTGCTCAGCTTTGGCCATCTGGAGCTGGTTCTGTCCAATATAGGGGCAGCTTTTGGCCTCTTCTCATAGAAGCCACGCTGCAGCCCACTCCCCACTCCCAAACTTTGCCACATAAACCAAATGTCACTGTCTTAATTCATATGCTATGGTTTTGTGAATGGGGGTGGGGGGGGAAATCCTGAAACCATGTGCATACCTGTTCTATATTTATGCTTGACTAAGTTTAGTTTCTTGACTAAACATACCTTCTTGTGCACTCTCTGTAAGCTCATTTTATCTGCTGTTTTTTCTTATTAGGTGTTCATACTAACAGGTATTGCTATGCAGTGAAATCTCATCATAGTGTTCTGTGCTTTTCATATCTCTGGTCACTTTGCCCTAACCCTAGATGTATGCGCTGAATAACCACATTGTTCGTTTATAATGTCCTTGGCTTTTCTATAGCCTTGTCCCTATGATATTACTTGTGGACACAGTGGGCTGGATTGAAGACAGTGAAGTTAAAAGTGGTGATGTATGCAGCTATGTAACTGTGAGAAGAAATGTATTGATTCCACATACTTCCTTTTCTAACCTGCTGTAAGGTGTTTCATCATGTAGGACATCATGGAGATCTTATATTTGTTACTTAACATACATTGAAAGGTCTGACTTCTCTTCCTTGCTGGCTTTCTGAATGGAAAAAGCTGTTGTTAACATGTCTTGCGTGTCAGAGATCAGGCTGCTCATGATAGCTTACGAAGCTTTGAACGTATATAGTAATAGAGAGGAATGGCAAACTGTTTTATTAATGTAGCTGAAGCACAAAAAGTGAAACTATTGACCTTGTCAGCTCTGCATTTGGGGCAAATGTTACTGCAGTGAACAGAGTAACCTCAACTGATGTTAAACAGAAGTTGTTTTGAATTTTGGTTTGTGTGTTTTGCCCTGGTATAGATAAATGTGAATGCCTCAGAAAGGCTGGGAAAATTGCTAAAGACAGTTGGAATTTTGCAAATGTCAAGATTATTTTTGGTGAAAATTTTACATTTAGACAAAGAGACCAATAATGAAATAGGAGCAAAAATTATTTCCATGGGTCCTTAAGTCACTGAAAAAGTATCTGTTACTCAAGTTCCTTTTCTGAAACAATGCTCTTTTAAATCAACAAAAAACAAAAAGCCTTTACTATCACTCTTGCCTGGCATGGCATCGGTATTCCCCAAACCAAACCAGCAGGTATCCAGCAGGTCACTCAGCATAGCAAAGCTCTTGACCTCCCTCAGACAAAAGATCCTATGACTTACAGTGACTGTTCCTGGAGTATATAAAAGACACTGCACAAACAGATGGCAAGAGATATTAATAAGGTTGTGTTGAGAGGTATGTATGAGCAACAGGGAGAAGCAAAGTCCTTAGCTGCTTTCCATTCTTTTCACCCAAATTAATATCGAAGTCAGCCTCGCAGGGCAGTGCATGGGAAGACACAGCTTATCAACGGGCTGCTAACAGCTCAGTGATGTTAGGTGCCTGCCCAAGGCCCCTATTTCATGGAAGCAACTCCTGCACCATAGTTGATTTACATGGCTTTTCTGCTGTGTGCAACACCGTATTTGCTTAAGCAGCAGTTGCCCCAGCAGGGGATGATGCTGTTGGGGGCAGAGCACCCAAGGCTTCACAGTTGGCCAGCCAGCTGTGGGTTTGTGGGGCTTGCATTGCTTGGTGCAGCCCAGAAAAGCTATCCCTGCCCCTTCCACAAAGGAAAGCCTATGCACTCAAGCCCTGTGCTCTCTCCCAGTCCCATGCCAAGTGTGTTGGAGCAGCCTCCACTCACCCCACTGGTGCATGGCTTCCTCAGGGCACCGCAGCGCGGGGAGCGTTCTGGGGAAGCCCATGCCACGGCCATTAGTGCTGTGCTGACAGCAGCCTCTGTGGATAACGAGAAGCCCTTCTGCCTTGCTGCTATTAAACTGCTGCCTTTTCACGAGAGGAATCCTGAATTCTTCCTCAAACCTAAACAAAAAAGTCAGCCTTTTATTCGTTTCATCATTATCTAGGGCTGCCACATTCAAATGATTCTCCAGCAGTCCCTTCATTTCCGAGTGCACACGTCGAGAAGGGATTGGAAGCCTTTTGATTAAGAATAAGAGGTGATGACACTACAACCAGTGCAGGGTTGTCATCATTACCATGTACCTGCACTTCCACAGAGCTCTCGCTCTGGGTTGCCTCTGATATAAAGCTGCTGTACTCTGTGCCCTAATTGAATGGAACTATTTTATAAACACGCATTCCCTGAATCCCAGAAAAGATCCTTTTAGAGGGGAAGATATGGGGAGGGTGGTGGGGAGGTGAGGAGCTAGATGGGCTCAGTTCCTGGCAGACCAATTTTGTCTGTGAGAGAGATTTCTTTGTTCCCTGCAAAACTGCTTGTCGTCTATGAGCAGATATCGTGGGGTTTTATTCCCCTGCAAGTCAAATGAATGATCTGACCACCCACTTTTAAATCCTGTGATTTTCTGCTTTTGGCCTGGATTACAAGTCACCTATGGCCACCTTTAGAGCGTAGCAGGCTGTAAGTTTACACAAGGCACCTAAGGGAAAACATCCCTTCCTCCCTGGCCACATTTCTTAACTGCTCATGTCAGATAATTTAGCCATCTGACTTGGTCACAGGAATGACCTTTGGTAGCAACATAGGGAAGAAACCTGCTGTGTACCCACTGGGATGCTCTCATCTGTCTCAAGAGATTGCATTCACGTGTACATTCTAAACCCACACCACTGACTGTGGGAGCAACACTCTGCAGATGACTGCAGTGTCCCTCTTTTCAAGCACTCTGTGCTCACAGTCTGGAATCTCCACTGGTAATTTACTGTTTTCCAGGTTAACTTTTAAGTGCTGATTTTGACCCATATTCCTGTCCTGGCTATTTCTCTGTTCCCATGTGACCCAACTGCAGCTGTAGCAGGTAGAAGTGCTGTTCCTGAGCCTTGAAGGATGCAGGATCTGTGCTGGGCCAGTCCCTTCTTGGAAACTGGTCCCCCAGTTGCAGTTCAATAGTTAAACTAATCCTCTGCTATCTATGTATTTAAAGGTGAAAGACTTTTATTGTTAAACAAGCTTTCCCAGGAGCCTACATTTTAGTAAGAATACTCTAAAACTGCTGTATGAAATTATATTAATAGACAACAAAATTACAGCCAATTCCTGGTACTATTTCAATAGCTGTGTATGAAATTTACTGCATAAGGGATGTTAAGTTAAAAGTGGTCAGAGGAGTTACTTTTATCTTGGCTTACATATAGCATTACATTTACACCTGAACACAGGGTGAATTATCATCCAGAGGAGTTGAGAAGGAATCTCTTTTCTCCAGGAATGGCAATTATATTTGATTAGGTACATGGGAGCTTTTTCCTCTCCTGGCCAAGGAGCTGAGGGCAGTGCTTTGAAGACACCCAGCCTCATGATCAAGGTGTAAAGCATAATGACAAATGTGAAGTTCCTGCAGGGTCAGAGTCGGCTACAATAGTTCAGGGGAGAGGGCATCGGACTGGGACTTAAGAGGCTTGACTTGACTGCCCTGTTCTTCCACTGGGCTGCAGGACAAATCACTTCCTTTCTGTGCCACAGTTTCCTTATCTGTGAAATGGTGGTAATGAGCCTTTCTTCTTCATTTCTCTTTGTAATCGCTCCAAGAGCTGCAGGTAAAACATGCTATACAAGCACTTGGTATTACTGTGTTTGATTTGTGGGATTTTTCTGTGTGATATCCTAATGCAAGGAGTTGTTTCAGATTTACGCACATCAGCTCAAGGACTGTGGTGTTTGTCATCCTGCTGTTAACAGCTCTTCCCTGAAATCATTTGGATGTAAAGGCAGTACTCTGGGTTTGTTTTCGTTAGGCTATCTGCAGCCTGCAATCTTAGTGCAACAGGATTTGTTAGTCAAGCATAGCCCTTGAACAAAAGCACCCAGAGGATGTGCCTTTTCAGATGCTCTCCTCTGCACAACGAACCCCCCATCCTTTTGCCTCTGGTCTCTCCTGGTCCCCTGTTGAGAGGCCTCCATGCCTTTGGTCATCAACGGTTTGCCAACATGATGTGGAAGAGGGGGAGGAAAAAAAATCCCTTGACATGTGTAGTAACCTAAGCCTCATTCCAAATGTGTTTGCTTAACCATTGCTAAGGGTTCCCTCCTTCCCATCCCCATCACTTCTCCCCTCAACCTGCTTTTGTCTCAAGATGGGAGGAGGCTGCTGGAGGGGTGGGGGGTTTCTGTGGCGGTGCCTGCTGTGATCTGGACACTCTTTGTTTGCCAACGTGTGCAGAGTCCTGGCCACTGTCTCCTCTTGCTAATGAAATACATTGGGATACAGAGTCCTAATTGTGAGGTGATACCTCACTGAGTGTCAGAGCAGACGGGGTGTGCATGATGCTCTTTAGTTTGGGTCATTGGAAGTGATAGATGCAGAAGGATGGTAGATTAGTTCCTGCT
>NW_008682063.1:24232-29978 GCF_000695815.1 Acanthisitta chloris
GAATGTCACCCTGTGTTCTGCAAATGCATTCAGGCAAAATCGCCGAAATCTTGGGTTTCAGGCCTAAGTGACCACTACAGGCACTAGTAGTTCCTGCCTGTGGAATAAACATTTGCTGAACAAATTTCAGCATAACACTCTGTGCAGCAAGCAATCGCTCACCACCCTCTGCCTCTCCTCACTGTCGTGACAATCCAAAGGCTACCCAGACCACAACTGTGTCAATAACTCCTATAATTGTTTTGCTAATAAATTGCTTAACTTCATTTTCCTTGACCAGAAGTTAGGGTGAAATATTTCCTTGTTGAATGTATTTAAGCATACTGTGCTGGTTTTCCCTGTCTGTTCCTTGGAGCCAGAGAGTAGGGCACTAATGGGAGATGCAGAACATGCAGCCTTTCCACTTGTGTAATATGCAGACAGTGCTAGGTACTACTGGTGACCTGAAATATAAATAATTTGTTCAAGGCCATACATTTCCTTTCCTCCTCCAATTCATCTGCTGAACACTATGAGCATTCTGGGGTAGGAGCTTTACAATGTTGACCATTTATCCAGTGCTGTGGGATAAAAGATCTCACTCCAATACAATGAGTGGGCTTTTTTGGTGGTAAATAGATTCTCAGGAGGTACAATGGGTGTATCTTTTCTTGACAGAAAACATCACTTTCAGAGTGAGAACTGGAGCCAAGTCTCTTGACTCCTAGCCCAGTATGTCATCTGCAATGGGATCTTGCTCTGGGATTGGAGGTCCAGGATGCTACTATGCTTTTATGCAAGAGGTGTGCTCGGAGTCAGTGGTCTGCTTTGTGAAAATGAAACTGTAACTGTAACTGTGGACAATGGACAATATTATGGCTTCAAGATTATGAAGATTATGGAGAAGTGTTTCGATTGCATTTCATCAGGCCTTTCTGCAGTACTGAACTCTGGAATCAAATTTCTCCTCCCGTTTCCAAAATTTATAGAGCCAACCATGAAATTAGGGATGTGTCAACTGGAAATAAGGAAGCATTTGACTTTGACACTAAAATTAATTAAACTGTTATTACATTGATCTTTGCAGCATCTGTTCCACTTGTATGCAGAAGCGCTAGTGTGCACTACGGGGCCATTTCATACTGGTGGAATTGGATGCTGTGATCAGCCATATGCTGATAAAATTATTCTTTTGTCAGCATGTCTGCCTGGAATTGCTTTAGGAGCTGGAAACATTCAAAGCAACAATATTCAGTGCTGAGTGCTTAAGATTGCTGATGTGAAAGGGACTTTTGGTCTAGTTCCATACTCCACATACACTTCATACCTCACATACAGGTTGGCAAGCCTGTTCCTGTGTAAGCAGCTAAAAATGAGCTTTTAGAGCACTTGAGTTTTGAGATCAAACTTTGCTTACTGAATGGGGTATCACTTGTTTGCAAAGCGTCATCCAACTCTAGGCCAGTTAAATCTGGTTCTGTTGCAACTTTGGGGGAGATTGGGTCAGACCTGAGAGAAGTTGGGGTAGAAGAAAGCTGATGTGAAAACCCTGCTAACTGTGTCAGATGAAAGGTATCGGTAATTGGGATCGTGTGTTGGATGGTCCTTTCTGACCTGTGTATTGTTTGTGCAGCTTATAGATAGATCAGTCATGGGCACCAAATTCCATCAGAATATAAAAGGTTTTTGAGGCAAACAGAGCTGTAGTCAAACTTTGTCTTCCTCTATGCTTTGCATCCAGAATTTGCAATGAGTCCCTATTTTATTGCACATGAAGAATATGAGATTTGTTAGAAGCTGGGAGGGGAACTGGGAAGAAGAAAAATGAACCAGCCATTGCAGTGGTTTGTAGAATAATGATGGAGGAACTGACTCAGTCCTGAGGACACCTGCATTCCTTCTAGTGTGGTCAGAATGGCATGTGGAGCCCTGTAGGGATTTAAAAAAAAATAAATATGATGATGTGGGCCTAATCCATCCATGGGTCAAGACACCCTGATGATGAGCAGAGCCTCATCTGATTGTCTGGGTACTGTCCATATCAGTAATTAGTTCCTGAATATGCACCTGAAACACAGCTGTTACAAGCTTTTATTAGGAAAAGTGGCCATTTAAAAATGGGTATTGTGTTGGAGAATTTTCGTAGTTTCTGTTTACAGTTGAAAGCAATTCTCTTCAAGCCTTGAAAAGGATGTAATTATTTGCTTTTACAATTAAAGCCATAAAAGCAGCGAGCTATTGTTGCAGGCTCCTTGAAAACATGCTATCACTTTTAATGGCTGTGATATTATTAATCAGTTAATTAGTGCCGCTGGTTTAAAATAAAGATGCCCAAGTAAACACAAATGCCTTCCCTTTAAGGAACTCATCTGAACACTTCTGAGTTTGCATGTGTGTTGTTGAGCACTTGTTGGGGCTGTGCTGTACCAGTGCTCACAACTGCCAGGATCTCACACAACCTGCAGCTCAAAGCGTGCAAGCCCCCGAAAGGTTGGTGCTTTGTAACAACTCCATCAGATGTCACCACAAGGTATTTGTCTGTCAGCAGTGACCAGCTAAGTGATTAGCTGACACAGCTCCTCACTGTATGGGTCACTGGCAAAACAGACAGGTTCAAAAATCAGAAACATTTGTTCCAACTCCTCCAGCATGTCTTGCCTGCTTCATTCAGCTATCAGCTCAGTTGTCTTGTGCAGGCAAAATAGCACATGTTGTCACTTAAAACAAGCTGTTTAAAAATAGCCAGTCAGCCCATGGTGAGCAGAAATACTGAATTCTGTTTGGAGGGGAACTTTTTTGGCCTTCCTTGGACTTTTTGCTGCCTCTGGTAGAACAGAACCGAGAGGCAGCTCCATCTTTCATTCTGAGGACCATGTGTGCCCATATTTGCACCAATGCTACCTCACAACTACATTAATTTTCCTGACTCTGGCCTCAATTTTGTGTCCTGTTTCCACGGTGGTATGAAAACCCATGTCAGCCCACGAAGCTAGTTTTAAGAGATGGGTATAACTATTTTGTCCTCAGAATTGCAGCTATCTGAATCCACACTGAAATGGGAAATTTGTTTTCATCTAGTTGCATTTCAGATTTGTCCCTCTCACCTCCTTTACTCAAGCAGGATTTGTGTGAACTATAAACAAGGAAAAATTGGTTCATTTAAAAAAATTAGTGGTAATGTCATAGCCCTGTAGCTAAAAAGTGTAAATGAGTATTATGATTATGAGCTGTATAACAAGCCATAAAAACTAATACCCAAAGACAGTAATGAAAAATACCAAATATCTATAGTGGAGCTGATAGCTTAAGAAACTGACAGTCCTTTCTTGTTATAGCACAAGGAAAAAGCTGATCTGCTTTGCTTTGCCAAATGCAAAGTTGCATTTGGCACTTAAAAGGGTTAAAAGTTGCTTTCCATTTAACATTTTATTTCTTTGAGAATTACCCCAGTGATATGCTACATCAAGTTTCCTAAAGGCCTCCCCTCCATTCAGTGCATGTGATTCTCTTGAAGAGGTAATGGCTGGTGATGAAAGCTAAGAGATGGGCTCAAGGTGATCCTGCTGGCCAAAAACATTGCATAGATGGAGGAAGGTAAAGTGCAGTTTTTATGAAATATAAAAGAGGCAAGTGTGATTGAAAGTCAGGTGATAAATTTAGATAGAACAGGATCATGTCCTGTGTCTAGTTTCCATGGTGTCAAAGTATTAGCTAAATCCTTGTATCATAAAAATAAAACTAGACAGAAATGTACTGTTTTAATGTGTCAGAGGGGCAGTAGGATTTGAGGATCTTGTCAACAGGCAAAACAGAGAAGTATTATTCTTTTGTAGGAGTTGGCGCACAAAAGATACTACTCAGTTGACCACAAATACAAATGTTGAGAGACACAAGCCAAAGAATGTTTTGTGCTATGTGTGTAAAGGACTTTATGTAACTTACACTGGGCTTAAAGCACTCCAAGAAAGGCCCATGTTCTCCTAATATTAAGGGTTTAACTTCAGGCTGAGAGAGCAAAGCTATTCAGATCCTGAAAGCAAAATGTTCTGCTGTGTGAGTTGTCTGAAAAAGACATGCAGCATCCCACTGAGAAGCATGGCAGAGGAAAATACATCTACCACTCCTCCATGCAGACCCCCAGTCCTCAATTTACCACTCTTTTTTCATAAATCTTAGCAAGACTCTGTGGCTGACTTTCAACATGCCCTGCTTTTTTTCTTCCCCCCCAAAGATGAGAAAGCCATTGAATGCATGAATACTTTCTTCCTTCCTTTTTTGTTTAAACCTGAAGAGGACAAAATTGATGAGAGGACACATTGCTGTTTACTTCCATGTGTCTATGAGCATGGTTGAAAGCAAAGACGGCTTTATTTTGATGAAACTCATGTGTGCTCCACTGCAGTATTTTATCAGTCCTGTCCTCAAGACTACTGAGACTCCTTGAAGTTACACAAGTCTAAGGATGCCAGCAACTCTGCAATAACAAGCCGTGGCTTTGCACTCAGGCTAATTACTGCTGAAGTCAAAGGGAGCTGGATTATTTCCGCCAGAAAGTGCTTGAGCTGCAGCAGAATGAATTCTGTGTGCAAAACCATTTGCGTGAGTTTTACTGTTTTCCATCCTGAATCCTGAAATTGAGGCAGAGCAGAAATTAAGCAATTTGCCAGAGGCTGAAGAGAGGCACAGACTACAAGGGGAAAGAGGTGGGGCTGGTGACTCCCAAGACACATTCATCAATTGGCAGATTGTGCTGTCCTACCAGCATGCATTGCAAGGAAAATTAACCACCTAAATGAGATGATTTTGAAAGGACTTTTTTTAGCATCTCCCTCAGCTGGTTTTTTGGTAGAGGAAAATATGGGAAGTTAGCCAAAACTATGTGTTCCTGTAATGGCCAAATGTTATTCAAGCACCATTACTAATGAGAGCAGGATTTGGCCCTTGTGTTTGCCCTGTGCTCTTCTCTCTGCTCTGTACTACTTGATGGTGGATCAGGCATTAGTCACCACTGCTGAGAAAACAGGAGAAGCATATTCAGATGAGAAGCTCTAAAACTCATTGAATTCACTGTTAATTAGGAACAGGGAGAGGAGAGCCTTGTGCCTAACACTCTGAATTCTTGCAAGAAAAAGTCCAGCCTCAAGTATATTTAGATTTTTACTGCCAAGTTAAACCCTTGCACAAAAAAAAAAAAAAATCTTACAATGGAAATGCTGACAGGTCCTTAACTATAGTAGCAGTAGCAGTCACTGCTATAATAAAGATGTTGCATGTTATCAATAATCCTCTTTTTGCCTGAATCCCTGTCTTTCTAAAGAGAAAGGGCTTACTGACTGGGCAAATCTATTTATAAATTTTGTCTTGGCACAAGAGGAACATATCGACAATGCAGTGGAGATCTGGGGAGGCAGCTGGTCTGACTGCACGCAAGCAGCAAGCTGAGTGTCAAAGCAGGGCACTTAAATTTTCTCTCATTCCTCTAAAAGAGGGAGTGGGAGGAATTAGGAAGGGAAAAAAGCTTTCTTTGAATGAGGCAGGGTCAGAGGAGTTACAAAAGATTGAGTAAACTGTCATTCTTGGCTTGCTGAAGAGCTGTGAAGGACTTTCACATGCTACTCACCAGTGGATAGAGTCATCTGAACTGGGAACCAGGGTGTGCGTTTATTTATACCATGCAGAGGCATGTGTGCCACGGCAGCCCTAGCTGATAAGGATAGCTCTTCCTGGGGTTTGACTATACTTTTCTTTGAATAAAATGATGGAGGGG